>NC_056728.1:1035789845-1035814845 GCF_019279795.1 Protopterus annectens
ACACTGGTGCAGAGGCCATCACCCTATCATGTGTATCACCCACAAAAGCCATGCTACAATCTATTCCAGGCACCTCAATCCATTTACTGGAGAGAGAGAGAGAGAGAGAGAGAGAGACGCAGAGAAATAAAGTGAAAGAGAAAACAAACTGAAAACATACAACAGCTCCTGAACCACAACAACACCAGAAAATACAACAAATGAAGCAGGCTAAGGAGTGAAAAAAAATTACCTCCTACAGGGATACTATCCACAACAGATCTCATCCCCACAACAAGTATGTGAAGAATATATGCATATAACTGACTGCAGTATCTGGTCCATAATACAGGGGTAGATTATGTGGAATGATATACATGTGCCATCGAGTGTTGCTGTTGTAATAATCTTCAGCTGAACAACTACTATGGACATTAGAGTCTGTCCCTGTGGGTAGTGGGCCATACCCTTCAACTGTGTAGAGTAGCACTGACTGACAAGATGTATGCCAATATAGTGTGTGGTGTGTAATGGAAGGGATGTATATTACTGTGGCCAATAACTAGTGGTGGAAGTAATGCCATAATGATGGACATGTGGGTTTCACATCCCACCACTTGCAGGACACTCAGGTTAACATGTATTGTAGCATGCTGAAATGTCATAGGTGAATAAATAGGTTTACCTGCAATCTGGCCCTATACACACACACACACACATATATATATATATATATATATATATATATATATATATATATATACATATATACCCCTCTAATGTTAGGCTGTGTCCATATGTGGCACCTGTCTGTGTTGTAGCAAAGCAGAAGAGTGCAGCTCTGCAGGAAGGTGTTTTGAGATTGTGGACCTGATGTCTGAATGTACCCCATGTATAGGTATGTATATGTGTGCACACGCACGCACACACACACACACACACACACACACACACACACACATATATATATATATATATATATATATATATATATATATATATATATATATATATATATATATATATATATATATATATATATATATATATATATATATAAATGTATGTCCACAGATATACAGACACCCATATGTAGACATGTGTATAAACACATACATACATCATATATATCTACACATATATAGATATATATCTATATGCACATGTCTACAAATATGCAAACACACACACCCACACACACATATATATATATATATATATATATATATATATATATATATGTGTAAATGCATGTCCCCTATATTACTACCACAGTGCTGCATGCTATGTGTGAGGGAACAGCACACATAGCAATGCACATAGATATATACAGCTGTAAGTGTGTGCAACATGGATGGGTATTTCACATGTGAACCCTTGTTAGGACCACATTGCCCTTGTCTGCGAAGTTGGAAATGGGAATATGGAGAAGTATGGCAGGTATATTTGTGGAGGTGGTCCGGGTTGGTAGATATAGCAGACAGCCTACAGGGGAGGTATATGACACATGTGGTGGGTCAACACCCTGGATGGTGTGTGTTGTCTGTGATGTGGAAGCCCCATCGACCCTATTATGGAAACAATGAGAACAATCCTCCCATCCATTGCTACTCACAACGGCAGTCCATGTCCCTGAAGGTGCCTGGCCTGGATGCTGAGCAGGAGGAGCATGTGGACCCTGTGAATGTGTACTGGGTGCCTCAAGGTGATGTAGCACATCACACATGTGTCTGTGAAGCCCGCTATGGCACAGACCCTGGACCGGACCTCAGGATACAGGATCATGTCTGTGTGTGCCCCCGGGGGGGGGGTTAAAACATCCCCTGAGGTGGTTCCAGCTGAACGTAGTGCTGGACCAGTACATGAGGAGGCTCTAGGGTGGGTCCCACATGTGATGTGGCCTGGTAACATGGCCAGATGAGTTTGAAGAGGTAGTTCTGCTGGCAAATATTCCATGCTATTGTGTCACTGTTGTAGAACATATGTTGGTAGTAATAGTCTACACAATCCCAGAACATGTCCAACAGCATCCATAGATATCCCCAATAACACAGAATGTCAGATGTGCAGCAATCACATAGCAAGCATACCACAGGCATATATGGAACCATAGTGACCCTGACAATGGCATGCAGGTGAATAGTCTGTAACAGGCCAGCAATGGTAGTGTCCACACAGGGAGCATGGCTACAAACACATAGTACAAAGTGTGGCACAATACAATATTTGTCCCACTGGTAGGTAAGCTGTAGCCATACCTACTGAGCTGTGTCTACAGTTTGTTGTCACTGATATGGTGGAGGGGTGACAGAGATGTGCATTATGAATTATGGTAACTTTGCTGTATGAGTTGCTCAGACCTGTTTCCATCTTTATGTCTTTCAGGCAAAATGTCACATGGACGCCTTCCTCCTTATTCAGTAGCTAAAATTGACATAGTGCTGAAATATCTCATTCAGCACTACCCTGTCCTGTTTTGGTGGGCTGCCCATGAGCAGCAGGAGTGGACCGCCCTGTGGAATGACTTAGTCAACAGGATCAATGATGTCAGACTACATAACTACATTTATGAGCAGGTCCGGCATCATTGTTCTGACCTGCTTCGCAATGCCCTGTTGGCATGCTGCTGCAGTCCGGGGGATCACCTCGCAACAGGGGGGGGTGGCATGCCATCCATCCCCCCTGACACGTGTTGAGGAGCTCTTCGCAAGCCTTGTGGCACCTGCCCATCCACACAGCCAACAACTGCCATACATCATTTTGGAGGTGGGTGCTATCCACAAACCAGTTGAGGAGCATGCACTTAAGGCCACAGGGCACATCAGTAGACCACTGTTGCATACATCCACATCTTTACAGTTAGATCATGCATATCTGACATGTCATATATATAGTTTGTTGCTGCATAGTAGTAATAAACAGATGTGCATACATGGTAGTATTGTGGACATGTACTGTTGATGTACTGTGATGCTGCAGCCACACTGTAGCAATGCCACAGGTGTGGCCACTGACTTTGCATCTCTCACACTCTTATGTAGGTCTTTCCAGTATACCACCAAGGCAGCAGCCTGTAGCTGGTGAGTATGGTTTATGCTGATGCTTGCCAATACACCGGGCATGTAATGGCTATGGTATATTCCATGCACGCATCTAACACACCTACCCAGAATACATGCTGTACATGTTCACGTATTGTTGCTTTTAAATGCACTGCATCACAGTGGTGACCAAGATGGGGTATTGGAAGGGTATGTCAGACACCTGCAAGATAACTAACATCCTGTCATTGTGAAATGTGTCCACAGAGATTAACATAATGGTGGTTGACATGGCCTACAGTAGGGACATGTGTGAAACATCACCCGTATACAGTGCAACAACAGTGTATATACCAGTATTACAATAGCAACTGTTACAGATGTACACTATGGCATAATGTATTACTGTGGTCCACATTATTAGCTGGGACTAGGCTGTCATGTGGTGTTTAGTGTATGGGACACTGCAAACTGACACATGTGTAGGCCTTACTTGTCAAGCATATGCAAAAAGGCTAAAGGTGAGGAGGGGGTGTTAGCATGCCACACCAGTGCACTGCAGCAGGGATCCTAAGGATGCTAAGAATGGCTGTATCTGCACACAGTCAGGTTCAGGAACTGTAGCAGACGTAACCCTACCCCCACAGCAATAGGGACATCAGTGTGTGAACACTAAGGGATGTGCACATGAGTAGACCTTGCAATCATGCAGATTTGGGAGTCATGTGTAGGGCAGACTGACCATTCACTGGCAAATGCAGATGGCCCATGTTAGTATACCCCTGCCAGGAATAGTGACTGCTGTAGTACACATCACAATAGGTGCAACAAACCATCATGATAAGGGTGTGAACACATATGCACACATGGAGTGTATGCATCGCAGTCAGCACCTGCACACCTAACACATTCCGTAGACACTGCATGTGAATGCACAGGACATATGTCATGTATCGGGCTCATGTACTGTTAATATATGCGGTGATGTAGTCCCATGGCAGTTCAAGGAAGGGTGCATCATATCAATAAGGGTGTGTACACTCCCCATAGCCACAGTATGGTCTGACGGTTGTCAGTGTTATAGTACTGGATGGGTCATATATGGTCTGCTGATGTTGAGATCTGTAAACCAGAAATCAGGCATTCACAAATGACATCTGTCCACATATCATACCAAGTATGTGTTGCTGAAAAATATAGGGTCTGTGAGCATTAGAGCTGAAATAACTGATGCAGAACTACACATTCAGCAATGGGTTGTACAACTGTGAGGTTTGGTGCACAGTAAATGGCAGGGTGCAGAACAGGTGCACATCAATACTGTGTACATGGGTGCAGTGCTATCCAGGGGAAGGGGCATCACCTACTAATACAGCCCATGCATCACACACATGTATACTCTTACTAGCATGGATTGACTATAGCTGCACTGCATGCTGTTGTGTACCATATGTTATGCATATTGACAGATGGGTAATAGGAGGACTGTGTGTACTATCTTTGTGCAACCTCACCTGTATGTGTGTGTGTGTGTGTGTGTGTGTGTGTGTGTGTGTGTGTGTGTGTGTGTGTGTGTGTGTGTGTGTGTGTGTGTGTGTGTGTGTGTGTGTGTGTGTGTGTGTGTGTGTGTGTGTGTGTGTGTGTGTGTGTGTGTGTGTGTGTGTGTGTGTGTGTGTGTGTGTGTTTGTGTCGGTGGGTGGTTATTTTGCCTGTAGGGTCACTCTGGTAAAGTGGAGGGAGGTTGATGCATGTAGGATGTGTGTGTGCATGTGTGTGTGTGTTTGTGGGGTGTCCATGTATGCACATGTGTGATTGTGGGGTTGTTCATATTGCAGTGCTTCCCTTTGGGATTGTGCAGTACATGGACATGGACTGACACATGACACTCCAGGAATACTTGTCTGATATGTAATCACAGGACTGCTGATAGTATAATAAGGTCTGTAGCATGGAACATGCATTGGGAGGGAAAGTAGACATCAGATATACCCTTAATATCGCATTCAGCAGAGAGGTGACCGACAACCCACATATGAAGCCCTACAGATGCATTGGAGAATTACTAGACAACACCAGGGGGTGTATCCATATATTACAGTTGTCACATGATATGTTGATTGAGCAGCATATCTGGCATGCACTGAGCAATCCTTATACATGACACTCCAGTGTGGGAAATTATGGAGTGAATGTAGTAGTCCCTCACATATAGGGGCCATGCTCATGATGTCTGGACATACACAGGGTGAACACTGAATGACAGCAGTGAGGCCATGTAAAACTACTCCACTCAGGACAAGGAGGTAATGGAGTAACAGGTCTTGTGTTATGATCATTTGTCTAGGCATTTAGTGAATGATACATTAATCATTACAGCCGAGCGACGTCTCCAGGGGTTTCTGATGTTACACCCTACTGCTCCTCTAGGTGTGAAATATTGCCTGTTCATATTTGCATTAATAATTCCAAAACCATGTTACATTCAAGGTATTGGAAAATTGTATCTTGAAGCATACATGATAGCAAACACAATTGTATTGATATATGATCTCTGTCAATGGGTATTTGTTAAAAATGTAAAGTTGATAACTTCAATTTTTAAATGCTGAAGCCATGCCCACTAGGAGTTAAAGGTACACACTCAAAAGAGCTCTACTGGAGGGAATGAGTTAATGAGTGGTATTAATGAATGTATGTTACCAAGTGTGATGCGGGATGGGGAACGCATGGGAATAAACATGGGACTGTCTGTAAAGTCATGGACAGGTAGGTATTCAGGTGGTGTGTGTGTGTATGTGTGTTTGTGTGTGTGTGTGTGTGTGTGTGTGTGTGTGTGTGTGTGTGTGTGTGTGTGTGTGTGTGTGTGTGTATGTGTGTACTGTTATGGAATGCTGTACAGGTCTTAAAGTGCGTTTCTTGTTTTTCCCCACAGGTGGCGAGGTGGGTCAGGGTCCCTCCTGCATACAATCTGATGTTGATGTCCATACAGACACTGAAGATGATGATAGTACTGTTGAGGCATGGGCGGGGTTGTCAGGGTCCGAAACAGCGCCTTCATTTGACATCCCCCCTCTTAGTCACCCCAACTCCGCACACAGTTTCACTGCCTATACATACCCCTTCACCAGTGGCCATAGCGGAGGGACAGCTGGCAGTTGGTGGCAGTGCACAGAAGAGTGTGGTATCCATGCCTACTGTGTCTGTTCACAGCAGGCATAGCCAGATGTCCGGCAGAGCACCACATAGGCAGATGTCCCAGGGTGCTCGTGGTAGGGCCACTGGTCCTCATGCCCCTGGCAGATGTGCCACAACTGGTACCACCAGGCACATGTTTCAGGCTGTCATTGGGGTGCAGGCACATATGGAACTGAACACCAGTCAGGGCCTGAGGCTGCAGAGGGCTGCTCTCACATCTGCAAGTGACAACTTCCATGAACTGTCTGGTGCCCTCAGTGCTTAAACCGAGGTCATAGATAGATGGTTTGGTGAAATGATGGACATCATCGACCATGGTTTGTCCCTGCTTGAACATGTGGTGGGAGTGCGGCGATGGCCGCTTGGATGTAGGCCAGCATCACCAACAGCTGGTTGTCAATGTGGACGTGCTAGGACACCAAGGTGCCCCTCTAATGGCAGTACCAGCTCCAGCACTGCAGGGGGTACTGTCCACACTACACCACAGCAGGCCACGAGCACGTGGTCCTGGCCAGTCCCAGGAGGGACCTGGTTCCAACGGACATCTGTCATCATCAGGGGAGAGTAACACATTGAGGCCTGTACCTGGATGTGCCCATGGAACCCCTGGCAGGCACAGTCCACATGTCCATGGCTGGAGGCATTGAACTGTACGCCCTGCCAGGAATGGTCTGCAGCTGTCAATAAACACCTTTATAGGGCAGCTACATGGCAGAACTGATTGTATGCATACCCACACACTATACGAATACACCTAAGGCAATCCCATACCTACACACACTACATCACCACACCCAGTTCAACTCATTACACCCCTCACCCACACACATGATGTCAAATGTATGGCCCACCCTCAGCCTCTGGCAAACAAACAACACACCTTATGCATATGATGATACCTGTGCCACATCCCTGTCATCCATAACATTGATGCAGGGACAGGCTAATATGGTTCTGATGCACACGGTGACTGTACTACAGTTTACAAATGTACTGCAGTATAATATGTTTCAGGAGTAATGTTTAATGCATACATGTCAGGTAGTGTAGCCAACCAGCAATGATGCATTATAGCTGTTAGTAACACTGGTTGATTGTGGCCTCCATAATGTTATCCATTTGTGTTGTAGGTGTACATGTGTCAACAGGAGGATGGTCTGCAGTCATATTCCACAAGGAGTATGGCACTGTGGTGACACCATGGCTATGACATATCCGGGGTACATTTGAACATGTCACAGGTTTGTATAACAGTTATTGCCTGTGCCACATGGACAGGTGACCAGCTGGGACGTGTATAATCTGCAACCTGATGTAGACCCATCCACATACATGCACCCTCTTACTTGGCAACACTGGGACTAGACCCCTACTTAGGCATGTAGTGCTACTGAACTGTGTGGCTTTCATTGCACACACCACACAGTGCTTAGGGTGAGGTGTGTTCCAGGTTACATGTTAAATGCAGGACATCCCCAGACATGAAGGACAAACTGAGTACTTGGAACAAACTAAATTCACAAAAAGAAGGTCTAACGCGTCACTGAAGACTTGACCACACAAATTTATTCAAATAAACGTAAAGCGCTTTTCGTCGCTCAATGTTTGAGCGACTTCTTCAGACGTTCAAAACTTGGTTTAATTACATATTTATACACTCACGTCACTAAAATCACTGTCATTAAGTATCAATTAGCAATTTAAAGCAATCTAAAACAGTAATTATTTACACACAACTTGAAGCAGCAGTAAAAAAATGTGTATGGGAATGTATTTATGTTTGTATACACAGTAAAATTGTATATATGTATATATATCTATTCAATTAGTTAAATTAAATTAAGTTGAATTTCTAAAAACACTTAATTATATTTATCTTTATCTTTATCAACTCACAACACATAACTCTATGCCCAAATTTATAAGAAAGCCAACTTTAGAATAAAACACATAACTCTATGCCCAAATTTATAAGAAAGCCAACTTTAGAATAAAAAGTTATATGTATATAATGTAAAGTACTAAAGTACTAAAGTGCAGGCTTACTAAGTCAAATATTGATCATAAACAAACTAAACATTTCATGCAAGTCTTGAAACTATATACAGTAAAAAAATAGTAAACACAACTTAGACTGAGTATATGTGGCTTAACATGAAGTTGTTGTTTAAAAATATATGTAAAAACAAGTAGTATTTGTGTTTATGCTTTTATAAAGAGATGCACTTGTTTGTAAAAAATAAGTAAAAGTGAAAGTGTAAATGTAAGTACATATATATAAAAAAATATATGTATAAAAATATAAAAATATATATATAATTTGTATTTAAATATGTATATAAATAAATATATATATTATATATATTAAGTATATTAAATATTAAGAAGTTTTTAAAAAACCTTTTTTATATATTTCTCAAGTTAAAATTTAAAATATATATATGCGCACCTGAAAAAACATCTCTACATGTTAAATACAATATTTTGAAATAATAAAGACAAAAAACAGTAGAAAGCTAAAAAATACATAAGCGTGTAAGTAGGTACAAAAAGATGGAATGAATAAAAATATATATGTATATATATATTATACCTATCTACATGCAAGCTAAGTCTTGAATGCGTGTTATGCTATATTAGTTTAAGTGGATCTAAATAATAGTTATATTTGTTAATTCCTATTCAGACTCCTTAATTTTAATAGGCAGCCAATGTTGCAATGGTCGTTTAAACCTGGATAAGCAAAAGCATTTGTACGCCATTGCCAAGTAAGTTCTCGCTCTTCTAAAAGTAAGTTGTATGGGCCACCTCTAATGTTTGTCTGAATCTGATCCAGTGCCATAAATTTAAAATTGTGGCCCGGGTTACTTAGAATAATTTTAAATAGAGCATTCTCCACGTTTTTGTTCTGTATAGCATATGTGTGTTCATAAACTCTTTCTTTAAGCTGCCTTTCAGTCTTTCCTATATAGAAAGCTGAGCATAATGTACATGAAGCCACGTACACTATTAGTTTAGAAGAGCAGCTTAGTTTATGTCTAATTTCATACTTTTTGTTATTGATAGTTACATGTTCTCCACTACACATATGTTTACACATATTGCAATTTTCGCAAATTTTCATTCCTTTCTTCCTACTGAAATTCTTGATAGAATTGCTTTCCAAAATATTTTTCAAGTTGTAACCCCTTCTGTATACAATTCTAGGGTATTCGACAAGTTTACTAGAAATACTCTTGTCTTGTTGGATTAATGTCCAATTTTTAAACAACAATTTCTTAATAATGTCACTGTCCATATTATAAGTCATAATAAAACTGAGTTTAAAATCATTATTTAGTTGTGTTTTTCTTTCTAAAGTTTCTGTTTCCTCGAATAGATACACCTGATTTTCTACTGTAGCTAAGGGTGTACTCTGGTCAATAAACTGATTAAGAATAGGAAGAATAATACCATTGGATCTTTTACATCTCACTTCATGGACTATTTCTTCTAAAAAGTCAATAGGATAACCTCTCTCACAGAAAAAAGCTATAAGTAATTCACATTCAAGTTCAAAGTCGTTAGTATAAGTAGTCATACGGGCTGCTCGAATTAATTGGCCTTTCACTATAGCCTTTTTCTGTGAGGTCGGGTGGAGACTAGTATAATGCAAGTATGAATTGCAGAAAGTTTCTTTTCTATGTATTCTAGAAAAATACTGATTATTAACATAATCCTTAGATAAATTCACGTCTAAATAGTCAATAGATTGTAACTGAAAGTTGGACGTGAATTTAAAGAAATCAGTAGTGTTATTGAGAAAGTTTAACAACTTTTCTGCTTTTCTTTGGTCTCCTTCAAATAAAATGAAAATGTCGTCCAGGAAGCGGGTGTAGTACTTGATAAAAGGGGTCCATACATTGTTACCAAAAATGAATTGATGTTCCCAGTATGCCATAACCATATTCGCTAAACTGGCCCCACAAGGTGAACCCATTGCAACATCACATTTTTGCAAGTACAACTTGTTATTGAAAGTAAAAAAGTTGTTGGTCAAAATAATATCTATTAATGTTGTTACAGTAAATATTTCATTTGCTGGAGCCCCTTTCTTAATAAGAAATAAATTAACCCACTCTATTGCCTCTAAATGAGGAATTGACGTATATAAATCAATAACGTCAATAGTAACGAAGTTATGGTCTTCTCTGTATGCAATATTATCAAAATTCTTTAGAAAAGACCATGAATCTTTGCATATTTGAACTTCAGTCACTAGATATTTTTTTAGAATATTATCTACTAATTTAGCAGATGCATACGTAATAGAGTCTCGTCCATCTATAAGTGGTCTAAATGGGGGGTCCAAGATGTTTTTGTGTATTTTTGGTGTTGCAAACATGATTGGGATCTTTGGCCAGTTAGTAGTGATGTATTGGTAACTATTTAAGTCAATGTATCCATCCATAAATAAATCACTATAATAACCTTTAATCATTCTATATGCAGTATTTAACTCATTTATAGATACTTCTTTGTATGTGTCGTTAGCCAGAATATTTTCAACTCTGTCAATGTAGTCAAAGTTGTCAAATAAAGTAAGTCCCCCACCTTTATCTGGCTTAATAGCCCTAATGTTAAGTGTTTTAAAGGTAGATAAAGCTGCATTTTCTTCCTTACTAATGTTTCTTCTTTGCCTTGAATTCTTATAAATTCCATTGTGTAAACTATCTTTGATACTACGTAAGTCAAGCTCCATGACCTGTTCAAATGTAGACAGAGTTGGATGTAAAGTAGGATTGTATTCGCTAACTACTTTGAGCGACTGGCTAACTGCTGGTGAATCTCCTAAGAGAATGCTAAGGTTGAGTTTCCTTACAAATAGTTTAATGTCCTTGATACATTGTACCAAGTCAATATAATTACCAGGTACAAAAGTTTGTCCTCTGGCAAAAAGGTCAACTAAGGAAGGTTCAATATTGATACATGAAAAGTTGTAAACCACGAAGTCTCCTGTTTTATTGTAAATAATCACAGGTTTTGACACTTCTTGGTCTATCTCTTCGGTTTGTTGGATGGACCATGTTGGTTTTTTTGTTGATGTTGGTGTTGACTTTGTTGTTGTTATAGTTATAGTTATTAGCATAATGTCTCTTTGGTATAGCACCCAAGTTCTGGTTGTCATAGTCGTTCCCTTGGTTTAAAGCATATGTTGGTTGACCGCCCTGTTGGCCCCTGTTAGAGGTAAATTGTCTTCCGTTCCTTAAGCGACCAGCCCATGTGTTGTTACTCCTGTTACTTTGTCTGTTCGTCGTAGTCCGTGTGTCGAACTCTAAACTGGTATCTTGTTCGTCAATAAATGTTTCTAGCATATCAGTGTCATTAGTAATAGCATCAACGGAAACATTTTGAGACCCTGGTGGTTTAGGGTATGCTTTACCGTGGTCATAAGCGAATCTGTCTCTATTTAATTTTTTATTTTTAGTAAGCTTCAACTTGTTTAAGAGTTGGTCTATAGAGGTAAACATTCTGTCATAATCAAATCTGTATCTGGTAAAGTCTTTGTGATTGATAATAGAACTATTCAGTCCATCGACTTCTTTACTTAGTTCAGTTATTTGCAATCTGTAGTGTTTGATCATGCACTCCATAAGCGCAAGACCTTGTTCGTTAAACAAGTTAATTAACTCTAAGTGGAACAATGAATTTGTCGCCAGTCCAGTTGGATAAACATGATGCCTTAGCCCCTTAGGCACTATCCGTATTCTACAGCATTTTTGGAAGTAGTTAACTTCCAGCTGCAGTTTTTTAATTTTCAACAGTTTAGCATCTAAAAGTTTCAAGTTACTTGTAAGTTCTTTTTCACTCACCTCTTGGGTATCCGTGTTGGGAGCCGGTTGCTCCGTTTCAGTTTGTTGGTTGAAATTAAGGTTGTAGGTATTTGTGATCCAATCCTTGAATACGGGAGCTCCAATAAGCCCCCCAACGCTGTTCGAACTAATTTGTTCGTGTGAAACAGTTACAGAGGTAGGATTAGAGCAGTTGTTGTTGTTTAAGCAAGGCTGGTTGTTCTGCTCGCAAGGACCAAAACTGTTTACATTAGATTCCAAAGGCTGCATGTTGTTATTGTTTGCTTGCGGCAAATTCAACGTACTGGTGATGTTAACAGCAGCTGCGGTTGATGGTGTACGTTGTCCTGGTGGAATAGAGGCAGACAAGTTGCCGGCGTCAAAAGTTTGTGAGTTAAGAAAGTCAGCTGCGCCAAGTTGAGAGTCTAGGCGTAAGGAAAGCCAATCGACTCTATCCATGAGTGCCAGTATAAGAGCCGTTAGGTTCACGTCATCTTCGCAAAGAGATCTTTTTCTAGTAATGTTTTGGGAAGAAGGAATTACTTCCTCGTCTTAGCTATGACCGTTAGATGCCATGATAACACAAAGGACAAACTGAGTACTTGGAACAAACTAAATTCACAAAAAGAAGGTCTAACGCGTCACTGAAGACTTGACCACACAAATTTATTCAAATAAACGTAAAGCGCTTTTCGTCGCTCAATGTTTGAGCGACTTCATCAGACGTTCAAAACTTGGTTTAATTACATATTTATACACTCACGTCACTAAAATCACTGTCATTAAGTATCAATTAGCAATTTAAAGCAATCTAAAACAGTAATTATTTACACACAACTTGAAGCAGCAGTAAAAAAATGTGTATGGGAATGTATTTATGTTTGTATACACAGTAAAATTGTATATATGTATATATATCTATTCAATTAGTAAAAGACGTGTATAATCTGCAACCTGATGTAGACCCATCCACATACATGCACCCTCTTACTTGGCAACACTGGGACTAGACCCCTACTTAGGCATGTAGTGCTACTGAACTGTGTGGCTTTCATTGCACACACCACACAGTGCTTAGGGTGAGGTGTGTTCCAGGTTACATGTTAAATGCAGGACATCCCCAGACATGTACAGTATGCTAATGGGGGATATAATGGTTGTATAGGGACACTACATAGTGTGACATACCATCATATACACATTAACAGACACATAGCAGGCAGACACACATCCGAGAGATATGGGCCTATCGCTACTAACTGACTTGTCCGTGTGGCAATGTGTTACAGGTAGGCTGCACACAGCACATGCATAACTGGGCTGGATTGTGGTATCAGTTACCTGTATGGTTGATGGTGACAGCGGTCACCATAAAAGTGATACATGGGACATATACTGGGTGTACCATGGTGTAATGACAGTGTACACAGCACCCACATCCCCCAGTGGATATTGTAGTCCCTGGAAACCATGATGACACTCTGACATACCCACCATCACACATTGCCCATGACTGCGATGCAACCCATTGTATATCCCGACAGTGGTACTACAGGGATATGCATCTAATGCACATGCCACAGGCATAGTAGGGTGTTGCATTGTCATGCCTCACCTATGGGCAGCAACAACACTATCTGGGTAGCGATGGGTATTGTGATAGGAGTATGTGGCCTCGGAATGCTGGACCCTACAGATATACAGACATGCACACATACACACACACTTGCCAGAATTCAATGGCTATTCCATGCCTATCTACCTATTTGTACAACACTGTTGTGCTAGTACTGCAAGGCTCATGTAGCTGGTAGGGAGAGGAGCGTAACAGGGTACATGTTATGTCCGATACAGCAGCAGCCACAACTGACTATGGCAATGGGTGTTGCAGTGGTTGTGAAGGGTCTCATGTAATTCCCAAGTACAGGTGTACTAACACACAGACACTGCTATCCTCAGTAATGCACACGTACACATGTGTCAGTACTGGGATGCATCGCTGCAGGTGGTCACAGCTGTGTACCTGGCTATTGTCCATGAAGAGATGGTTTGTGTAGGGGATGCATGTACAGTGATATCCTGTCACCTGCTATGTGCCAGCAGGCAAGCTATTGACAGACACCACTGTGGTGACCCTCAGAGTCAGAGTGACATGCATCAGCCAATCCTCTGGGTGCCTCCAGCAAATGGCCACTGAGGTGATACAGTTGACATGTATGCAACATGTATTACAACACATGGTTAGTGTCTGTGATGCAGAACTGTACCCAAGCATGTTCTGTTGACTGTGGTAGTGTACTGGAGGTACCCGTGGCATGTGGTGCATACAGGGTGTTGTCTCCTATATGTTCCAGTTATTACACAGCTGGGCAGACATGTCAGTGTCAATCAAACATAGGTTGCCTGTACATATCCCAGCTGGATACCTGCCACCTGCACATCTGTGCAGGGACTGACAGTCATCAGCTTGGCAAGTAGCTATGCAGTAGGATGAATGTGTCGTCAGATAGACATTTGATAACAATACGTATGCCATAACTACATGTTGGAAGCCCTCACTAACATGTGCTGTACAGATGGTAGTCTACAATTACATTCCACATGTCGGATCATTATCCAGTAGGGGATATATACTGTGACACAGCTCACTCACCAGGAACACAACAGAGAGGTCTCAGAGTCCAGCTATGCCTGCAGGTGTGCTTGTTGTCAGTACTACATGTAGCACTCTACTCTTGCCTGGGAAAGCACTGTCAACAGTAGTACCACCATGATACACTACATGCCAGTGTGATAACACGTACCCTGGGTTGCTACCCCTATATGTAACACATTCACATGGATAACAGTGCTGTACAAGCCTCATATATTTTTATGTCACAGACATGACACTCACACCCCTTGCTACTGTAATGACAGCACATAAGAGCATGTATTGTACATAGCATTACATACACTTATTACAGATGTCATTACCCTGCTATGTTATCAGAATGGGTGGTGAGAACTGGTTACCAGGGTTAAGCCATGCTTAGCAGGTGTCAACATTGTTGCAATGTAACAGCTAAGCAGATTTGTGCACTGGTAAGCAAAGCCCACACGGTGTAAGTGCCCATACATTTAACCATACGTTAGCACCACTTAGCTTCGTGCAAACCTATGCAAAGCCATTTAAAGCTGCTCAAAACTGCCTTAACCACTCTGTAGCCGACAGCCCTACTTCTGCACAGCAACAAAATAAACAGCCCTTGCAGATCTTAAACCCAGGACCCCTTACACTAGTCACAACAGTTAACCACTATCTCATGACCACTGTGAAGACAGTTGTTTTTCCAATATATCTGTCAATGCACATATTGATTAGTATTGAACAATTGCTTTTACTTCCACAATTGTGTAGTACTTGTTTTTGATATTGCTGTTGCATCACATATGTTGTTATGTCATAATGTACACATATCAGATACATACAGTGAGATACATCTGGGAAGGTATACACAACCATGATATTTACACACGACAGGACTATGGATATATACATATACATATGTTGATATATGTCTACATGTACATACACATGTATATTCATACATATGTCTGTCTACACACCTGTATAATGCATCATATATATAGCCATGTGTAGATCTCTTTGTATATATAAATATATATATATATATATATATATATATATATATATATATATATACATATATATATATAGATAGATATATAGATATATGTATATGCACACCCTATGTGTACAGATATACCTATTTATGTTGCTATATATGTAGATATCTATAACTATATGTGCAAACATATCTATTTAGATATACCTATTACTGTCAATATATATGTATATATCCATAAGTATATGTGCATATGTATCTATATCTGTATATGTGCAGACATATATTGCTGTGTATATGTATATATTTGAGTGTTTATATGTGAATATATATATATATATATATATATATATATATATATATATATATATATATATATATATCTCCATGTATGTCGATATGTATATGTGTATATATATATATATATATATATATATATATATATATATATATATATATATGTAGATATATAGATATATGGATAAATATATATACATATATGTGACCACCATGTGTGCACTTATGGAAACTGTCCTCAAAAATAATTATTTATATTTTGAGGGACAGTATTTCAGACAAAATACTGGGGTTGCCATGGGGGCATCATGTGCCCCCATGTTTGCTAACTACATTATGACAGAATGGGAAGAAATTTACATCAAAACAAGTCCATCAAAACAAGTTCATATTATGCCAAATGTAGTATGTATGCAAGAATTTTGGATGATTTGTTCCTTGTGTGGAATAGTAGTATGGACGAATTAAAGCAGTTTATAAATTATGTGAATGATACAGTTCCCTTTTTACAATTTTCTTATAATATTGACCAGCACAAAATTGTGTTTCTAGATGTAGAGGTGAGCAAAAACTATCAAGACGGCCGATATGAGTCAAATGTGTATATAAAACCTACGTTTTCTAATACATATTTACATTATGCCAGCAATCATCCCACACATCAGAATAAAGCTGTTGTTAAGGGCCAGTTTGTACGACTGGCCCGGATCATATCTAATGAAAACAATTTTTTGAATGAGTGTGGGAAAGTAGTGAATATGTTTTTAAAGAGAGGCTATCCGGAAAGTTTTGTTTATGACATTCTAGGTGAGGTCAAAAGAAAAAGGTAAACAGGGTTAATTCAACCCATCATTATATATAAAAAGATAGTGAAAGCCACAAAAGAACATAATCAAGAGGCATATAATAGAGCACTTATTACCACTTATAGTTTGGATGCCAGATATATAACCAATGTCATATTCAAAAATTGGTGGTTGATTTTATCTGAACCAAATATGATGGAAAAAATAGGAATAATACCTAAGGTGATATATAAAACATATACCACCTTTAAGCAAATATTGGAAAAGACTACTAATACTACTCAGGTGAACAAAACCAAAAAGACTGGTACATTTAAATGTGGTGCACATAAGTTATGTGCACACATATTAGTGAATGACCATGTAACAATTCAGAATTATACGTATACTACTAGATCCCATTATAATTGCAATTCAGTGAATGTGGTATATGTAGCATTATGTCAACAATGCCCAGGTTTCTAAGTCAGGAAGACCTCTAGAAGACTTAGGGATCAGATTTATGACCACATGAGAGATATTAGGATAGAGGCATCTACAAATGCATTATATAGGCACATTAAAAAAAATAACACCCATGGGTTTAAATTTTTTTTGTACTTGATTCTATACAGAAAGATATGCAGGGTAAAGTGACAGATGATAATTTAAATATCAAGGAAACCAGATGGCAAATCAGATTGAGAGCAACAGTATATCCTGGTTTAAATGATAGTTGCTCCATTGCACCTTTGTTAAAGATGAAACACTATGTAATATAATGAGAGCGTATGCTCCTTTACATTTTAAATGGTCGTGTAAATGATGAATTGGCACTTATGTTGTGTAGGTATTTAAGTGCTTATAGATTGTTTTTAATTTGTTCTGAAGAAGTTCACCAAAGAGGGTGTACAAAAGCACTCCACAGAGATTTTATACAGTGGTTTTGAATCCTGAACATTCATCCATTAAAGGATTTTACATTTTTATCCAGCAGCCTTCAGAAGGTTTTTGTTCTGGTTCTACTTTGTGTTTTTATACTTCGGATATATACATATATGTTCACCATATGTCCAGAACATGGAGTGGAGTTCTACCTCATCCCAAATAGTACCAACCTCTTACTGCAAGAGGGTGTTATGTATGTATTTCAGGTATATATGTAGACTGTTGCTACTGTAATAGGGTTATCTTAACAGACATGTTGTGTGTGGGAGGTCACATCTGCTTTTAACATGTGCACCATTCTAAGGAAATCATAGTACAGTACCACTGCTAACACAGAAATGATCCTGTGGACTACAGCAGAAATCTGACCAATATATGTGGACAGTTTGGCACTTTGTGGTCAGTCCAGAGGTGTACACATATCCCCTTTATGTGAGACATGTGGACCACGCCTCCCACTGTGGATGTTAATAGCCATGTACATGGGTATATCACGTAAATACTGGACTACATATGCCCACACAGTTTATGCATGCACACACACCAGTCTGTCCTGACACATAATACCTGGTGGTGCAGGGGTCACATGGCCACATACTACCCAGTAGTTAGTGACATACATCTGTACAGAATCCGACTGCTTTGTCAGAAATACACAACTGTTATGGTGGCCTGGCACATATCAGCACACTGAATAATTACACTAGGCTGCTAGCCATGTCACAAAGCACTGTGCAAACTGCAGGCAGACTGCCCCAATACTGGACTACATTTTGTATGGGGAATACACATGCACCTGCAATTATAGTGGGCTCTACATGCATGTCACAGCACAGAGTAACAGACAACTGTGTGAAAGTGCATACCCACAACCAATGTAAACACAGCCACATATGGTACACATGCTTAGTATGACACTATATGGACTGTCTGATAAACACCATCCTCATATGCGCCACTCACACACTGACCCTACATACACTTGGTCATGGCACTGAGTGGTCCGATGGCTTTCTGTGGTATGGGGCACGTGTGTGTCTGGCCCTACAGATTTGTGAACCAATAGGGTACCATACACTGGAGCAGCATGTAACATCAGATAGAACAGGACCGACAATGGCATTTACTACAGTCTGTGCACAGCCCAAGGTACGTATGTGCAATACACATACTGTCGACAGTCGCCCTAAGTACACAGACCCCCAGTACTGTACACACAACCACAGAATGGCCAAGCTATGTCCTCATAAACAACCCCTATTATACATAACATGTCTAGCAGTCTGATATCTGACTGGCTTGTTATCAGGTATGATGTCAATAAATAATGGAGTACAGGACATATGCACCTCTTACTGCATGACATATGTACAAAGGTTGACAGAGTTGTGGCTGGAACTATGAACACTGCCCCTATATTGGCATGTTGCTGTGACAACCTCATACATTTACTGTTGTAATAAGGTTTGTTGTGACATATGTCCTATGAGGGATATGAAGTCAGTAACTCTCATGGCTTTCCTCAAAAACATAGCACTGTCATGACAGGTATTAAAACATGTAGACCAGCCATACCCACACACACCCTGTTAAACCGACATTACTCCAAATGCAGAATAGCAACACTTACATTCTGTAGTCATGTCAGGCACACTCCCCTCCTGTGTGTTGGCCTGTTTCCACATTGTATGTTTTTAGAGGTAAATCCCAAATCTATCAGTGATGCTGTTTGCCAAACACCAGATCTAGGTCCTGTTCACAGTGAATGAAAACTCCTACCTAACTAGTTTATCACACTACAGCATTACACAGTTATAGGATGCGCCACAGATATTTTTGGGCAACATTTTTCCAAAGGTGTATTTCAAACTGAATGACATCAGCAGTCTTGCCAAAGCAGGGCATTTGAAATGTATTGATTGTGACTAGCCTAAAAAGGCATTGATCCCTACACAGACAGAGACACACAACACACAATTGCCATGTCTGGGATTAGAAATCCTACCTAACTAGTTTATCACACTATAGCATTGCACAGTTGCAGGAAGTGCCATGGAGATTACTGGGTTATGTATTTCCCAAAGGTGTATTTCAAACTGAATGACATCAGCAGCCTTGCCAAAGTAGGGCATTTGAAATGTAGTGAGTGTGACTAGCCTAAAATGCATTGCTCCCTACACAGACACACACACAGTTTCCACATCTGGGATTAGAACTCCTACCTACCTAGTTTATCACACTACAGCATTATGCAGTTATAGGATGCGCCACAGAGATTACTGGCCTACTATTTTCCCAAAGGTGTATTTCAAATTGAATGACATCAGCAGCTTTGCCAAAGTAGGGCATTTGAAATGTAGTGAGTGTGATTAGCCTAAAAAGCATTGCTCCCTACACAGACACACACACACACACACACACACACACACACACACACACACACACACACACACACACACAAACACACAGTTGCCATGTCTAGGAAGAGATCTCCTACCTAACTAGTTTATCACACAACAGCATTGCGCAGTTATAGGATGTGCCACAGTGATTACTGGGCTATTTCTTTCCCAAAGGTGTATTTCAAAGTGAATGACATCAGCAGGCTTGTCATAGTAGGGCTATGGGGTGGGCAGTGTGTGTGCATGGGCTATAACCCATTCATCTAGAGGTAGACACACCACACTCAGGAATACACAGGTTTATATTCCACAGGTACGTGTATACAACTGCTAGATGACTACTCCCTTGTACAGTCATGTTGCACAGCTAGCACTTGCACCACGGAGTCTTTAATGCTGAGGGATACTAGTGGCTAATTTCTACAGTGAGTGACATTTACACATCATGTAGTTGTAGCCATTTGGCTGTGTGCTGGGTGGGACAGGCCTCATGATGAAAGGCTCTTTGTCACTGTCATTCTCTCTTACACACATCTATGTACGTGTACGTTTGGCATCTTATAGTGTGTTGTCCTTGGATATATGTGTGTATTCCTATCCAATGTGTGTGCAAAGCATGACAGTTGCATACTGAGGAGTTTATGCACCAACATTTGCAACTGTCAGATATGTATAGTCCACTGTTGTTGGCAGACATGGACTTCATTTATGTGTGCGAGCATGCCCAGTATGACCTTTCAGTATGTTGTTGTCTGACATTACCTTCATTTCTCTAAGTGTGTGAGCATGCCCAGTATGCCCTTCTGTATTGAATGTGTGGATCCATTCCAGTGCAGACCTTTGTGTTCTACACCTACAGCTATCAAATTGTTTCTGCAGGATATCTGTAGATCAGTTGGCAATATGGGGTCAAACTGTGCAAGGGATAATGTGTACTGTAGGAGACTGTGTCTGTGCTGCTTCTGCTACATGGTACTGGTATTAGCAGAGATATTCAGACATGTGTACTGTTATAGGTTGTGATGTTTTATGCCCTCAAGTACTGTCAGGTGGGCATTTTTGCTCCCAGTGATGTCTTGGGGAACACAAGGTGAATGCAGCTGTGTCTAGTATTGTGGTCAAACGCCTACATATTCATGGCAAGTTATGCCATTTTGGAAGGGGGCTGCAGACACTTGCTGCTGGGTCTGCGTATCCAGTTCAGCACCTTGGTACAGTGATGGCAGAGGATCCCATACTTGTACATCCATCGACATGAAAATATGGCCTTATCTTGCTGGGGCAATACCTCACAGCTGTACAGATTCACATAGGTTACCCAGAGGCAGGGGGTCATAAGTCAGGATGTTACCCCTATTGTGGTGGGTATAGTGTATGGGCAGGTTTATAGCCACCCATTTTTGTGTTTGTAGCCAGGGATAGTATGTGCACACAGCTGTGTGTTGGACTTTGCATATTCCATGCTGCCCATGCTCCCACCCCCCCTCTATTATTCTGTCCTCTTCCATACATTATGTATACATTCTCTGATACTTTCCCTATAGTTATCACCTCATCACAGCTGTGTTTTGATGTTGGTCTACAGTTCATGCAGTGGGACATGGTGGACATGTTTCTGTGGTTTGTCCACATGGCCTTGCATATGGTTTATGTGGAGTGTGTTATGTTGTTATTTGGGTGTCCATGACATAACATACATTGGCAGTACGGGTGAGATGCAGGCCTTTGGCAGAGGCCTTTAGGCCATTTGGTGGTGATGCAGGCCAATTGTAGCAGGCCGTTGCATTATGTCAGTCTTACAGTCCCAGACTGCCATACAGTATATTTCCCTGGGGTGACAGGGTAGGTGTGCTAGATGTTCATGCCAATACTTTCTATCAATATTGATCAGGTGGTGTGGATGCTGGTGGGGGGCTGCTTACAGCTGGGGAAAATACCTGCATGGGACACCTGCACTGCATGCTGCATTCTTTCACTATTGCCATACACAGGTGGGGGTCATATTGTACCCATTCCCAACAGCAGGGATAAAACCAGAGAGGTACCTGTGGGTGGTGTTTAGGTGAGCTGGGTGCAAGTGTGCTATGGACACTACTTGCATCTGACTCACAGATATGCATGGGGCATTCCAGTTATGCTGGCTTGTGCAGGGACATCAGCTGTTTCCCAATATATCAGTCCTATCACTTTTGTGATCTGCAAGTGTTCAGCAAGATGACATTGGTATTCCCTACTACAAGTCCAGATATTCTGATGCATACCTGTAAGTACAATTCCAAGGGTGTGTCCATTTCACATTTGCACATTATATACTGTATGTCTGGGGTACTTTTCCCTGTATACTGCTTGTATATCTAGCCCAACAGTCATGCCATGGCCATCTTTCAGATGGTGACACATATTACCGCCATACATTTACAATGGCTTACTGCTAGCATGTATTATAATGGGGAGCATTGTCTTTGGCACTGAAGTTGTGAGGACCTGGCCCTTTCATTGGTGGTAGTGGGCAATGGCCACCAGGTCAAACCTCAACATGCATACATACTGACCACTCTCACACAATATGAAACACACACCAACCTACACATGCATACCTGTATATTGTACAAATGCTACAATCTATCCTGTTACCTTGGCCACCTCAGGTCATCTGTGCTTCACTGGTATTATACCTACACATACATGTTACTACATGGCTACATGGATTGGAGGGGGGCACACCTGACTGTTACTACATTTCTAAATAGGATTGGGGCACACCTGACTGTTACAACATGTCAACATCGGATTGGGGGCACACCAGACTGTTAATACATTTCTAAATAGGATTGGGGGGCCCACCTGACTGTTATGACGTGTCTACATCAGATTGGGGGGGGGGTCACACCAGACTGTTACTACATTTCTACATAGGATTGGGGGTGGGGAACACCTGACTGTTTCTACATTTCTACATAGGATGGGGGGCACACCTGACTGTTTTTACATTTCTACACAGGATTGGGGAGGGGGCAGACCTGACTGTTTCTACATTGCTAGAGAGGATTGTGGGGGGCATACCTGACTGTTTCTACATTTCTACACAGGCTTGGGGGAGGGGCACACCTGATTGTTTTTACATTTCTACACAGGATTGGGGGGGCACACCTGACTGTTTCTACATTTCTACAAAGGATTGGGAGGGCACACCTGACTGTTTCTACATTTCTACAGAGCATTGGGAGAGGGGGCACACCTGACTGTTTCTACATTTCTACACAGGATTGGGGGGGGCACACCTGACTGTTTCTACATTTCTACACAGGAGTGGGGGGCACACCTGACTGTTTCTACATTTCTACACAGGATTGGGAGAGGCGGCACACCTGACTGTTTCTACATTTCTACACAGGACTTGGGGGGGGCACCTGACTTTTTCTACATTTCTACATAGGATTGGGGGGCACACCTGACACTTGTACACATTTGCTATGACTGTACTAGTATGTCAGGTACTCCATTTCATTCTGTATTCTAACCTATCATGCTGACTAGAAGCATATCAGCATAGCTCTCAACCTTCCATCGCAAAAATGAGAAACACTTGCCTTCATAATGTGGAACAAATGGGCAAAATGTGGAACAAATACTAATGGCTTACTAACAACTTCAACTTGGAAGGTCATAGGATGGTTAAAATATGCTGGTTTTACTTATAAAGAAGATCCTTTAATGAATTAATATGATTAATTTCAATTTACCATGGATTTCATTTAAACAAATTCCTAATACTGAATGTGTGACAGACTCTTTCAATGTGGAACTTTGAGGAATTTCAAGGAACATGAACTTTTTAAGATCCCAAATGAGGTACATTCCTCTTAATGAGGTACACTTGAGAGGAATGCATATCAGTGTACTACAGGTCTTAGGTTTGCTTGACCTACATATCAGTTTCTGACTTCCTAACCTTCAGAACTAACATCCTACTGCCTGATCTGATGTAGCCTGTCTGTGTAAGCCTGGGGGGGGGGGGGTTACCCATAGGCATCATTCAGAGGCCTTAGCACAGCCTTTGTTTGTGTTTGTCTACACCTGTCCTGCTGACTGAGACTGTTGTAGGGTACGTGAACCTCCCTGACTGGCATGTGTGTGTCATATGGACAAACATGTGGCCCAGCACATTTCCTGCAGTGGGTTTTGTTGCCCTGTGTAGTACTGGCAACTGTGGTGACACCAGTATTTGTTACAGATCTCATGCTGCCATTATAGGTGTCTACTATCTGCTGGCATCCCATTCAGCCACCCGATTCCCTTGCATGCTCACATCCATACCATAGATACAAGTAACAACACATATTACTCCTTTCAGCAATTGATAATGAAAGTGACTTACCTTGTGAGTGTGCCAGTATTGAGGATGGTGCTGGAGGGCTGCCTATGTCGGATGCACATAGTACACTCCCTATACATGGTTGAGTACAGGTAGAGTCATGTTTGGCATCCCTTTTACTGTATGTGCGAGTCAGAGAGAGGTGCCATTTCCTGGGTCCCTATTGTGTCAGTGTATGTGCTATGCATTGTCTCTTTGCCAAGGCCAGTGCATACTGGGCTTGTCTCCATCTGCCTACTGAGGCAGGCTCAGGTTGTTCCTCCTCTGAGTCATTCTGTGCATGTGCAGGCCTTGGCATTGGTGGGGGGCTGTGTGTTCCTGCCCCGTGCTGTTCCTGCTGCAGCTGTTTTTGCAGGATCATATTGTGTAGCATGGCACGTACGATGACAATTTGAGTACATGTAGCTGGTGAGTAATGCAAGGCTCCACCGGATGTGTCCAGGCACAGGAACCGTGACTTTAGCATCCCAAACACACACTCTATTATAATTCTGGTCTGTGCGTGTGCCTCATTATGG
>NC_056728.1:1035819845-1035849845 GCF_019279795.1 Protopterus annectens
TCTAGCAGAGCTGGGTCAGACATAGCTTCATATGTCAAGCAGAGATCGCCTCTTAGTAGATGATATGAGCCAGAGAATAGCTGGAGTTTTTTTGAGTCTGTCCATGTAGGACATGTGTTTAAGGCCTAGGATCCTCTTCGTGAGGTACTTTTTTGGCCTTTCCAGCTGTTGCATATGTCTAGTGAGGTACATGCCAAATGGGGCATTATACTCAATGATTGGCCTAATGAGGAAGAGTAGAGAGAGATGATGACCTCTTTCTTCCTGGATGCAAAACCCTCGGTAATGAATTGTGCCACATAGAAGAACCTACTTACCACATTGGCAATGTGATGGTCGAAGGAGAGGTTGCTGTCAACCTCTGTCCCCAGATCTCTTATAATGCCTTCAGTGTTCAGTGGGCTCCCATCGATGTGGTAATTAGTGGGAACTGAGTTTTTCCCAAAGAGGATGATGACTCATTTTTTGGCATTAAGCTTAAGGCCATGGTTTCAACACCAATCATTGGTCTCAGTGAGGCCTTTCTGTAGGATGTCTACATCACTTTGGGAGTTAATAATGGCTCCCAGCCTGCAGTCATCTGCGAACTTGGTCAGCCAGAGTCCCTCTGTGTTCACCTGGATGTCTGAGAAGTAGATGCCAAACAGGAGAGGACCCAGAACCAATCCCTGTGGGACTCCACTCATGACTGATCAGCATTCTGATGTGGAGTCCTCTACTATCACATTGTGGGTTCTATCTGTGAGTTAATTAGCAACCCACCTAGCGATATAGGGGTTGATGCCTAGTTTGGTGTGTTCATCGATAATTCCTGAGTCAGGTGAATGGTATCAAAGGCCTTGGCCCGATCAAGGTAGGCTGTATGAACTGCCTTGCCCTCATCCACAGCTCTGGTGACTGACTCAAAGAAGTCAACCAGGTTGAGCAGGCACGATCTACCTTTCACAAAACCAGATTGCATGGGATCTAGAGTATGGAGATTCCCTATATCCTTGTTAATTAGGTCCATGATGATGTATTCCATAGCCTTACATAGCAGACTCGTCAGGCTAATGGGGCGATAATTGCCAGAGTCTATAGTCGCTTCACTTTATGGAGAGGGATGACTGTAGCAGTGTGTCATTCGGTGTGAGGTGAGGCTTTGATTGAACAGGGCCCAAAGATGTGGTGCCAGTTCACTTTGTAGTTCATGTAGAACACATCCAGGGATATTGTCGGGTCCCATGGAAGCTGTATTCTTGGCCTTGGACAATGCATCTTTAACCTGTGCTACAGTAATGCTGAGTGTCTGGCATTCTTATGGTATTGAGATTGGTCCTTTGGAGGGGGGGTAAAGTCGGCCCTAAATCTGTCAGCCAGTATATTGGCAATATCTGTTGGCTCAGTATAGGAGTTACCACTGTGCAGTAACTCAGAGCAAACCTGGGTATTACCGTGGAGATTTTTGAAATAACTATAGAAGATTTTGTGGTTGTTTTTAGTGTCTCCCACAATGCTGCCTTCATAGCTGGCTTTAGAGGTTTTGATGAGGGATCTCAACTTTTTGTTGAGGCTAATAAGGGAGTTTTTCCAGTCTTGGGATTTCAACTTTTTCTGCAACAGTTTCTTCTATAAAACTGCCCTGCTGTGTTAGTTCATAGGCTAATGTAGAGGGTTAAGGATCCTATTTGCTGTGTCAAGGGTGCAGACTTTCAGTCTTCTACTTTAACTTTTTTTTAAACATTTCAGGCAATATATAATGGCTGTCCTTGGTGTCTAGTGGCAGTGTGGAGACCTGAGTTTATGATCAAGAGCTGTCCATGAGTGCTGAAGTACAAGGTTTGAATTTAACTAAGTGCCTTTATGGCACTATAAAAAGAGATCAGCCCTGGTGTCATCTGCTCCCCCTACCCCACATCTTTCCTGCTGCAAACCTTTGATATATTATATTTTAAGTACCTTTAAGGTTTGATTTAAAGAGTTACCCCTGATGCCCAGTTTTCCCCCACCTCATATCTTTCATGCTGCATACTTTTGTTGTATTATATTTTAAGGGCCATTAAGGAATGATAGAAAGAGAGTATCCTTGGTGTTTAGTACCTCCCACAATGTTGTAAGATTTGCTTATTAGTGTTGGGTAGTGTGGAGGTATGACAGCCCTCTCCACACTCACACATGTTCGCTTATTCATGCATACTCTACAAACATGCACACAGTCATCCTTTACATTATCACACTCAAGAACACTTTCACCCAATCTTACACACACACACACACACACACACACACACACACACACACACACACACACACACACACACACACACACACACCTTATCCTACCTGCCCCCTAAGTAACCCTCCATTGTGACCTCCCGTGAGGATAGACACAGACACACACACACACACACACACACACACACACACACACACACACACACACACACACACACACACACACACACACACACATACCTGTCTGCTAAACTCCCTGGCATTTACATTTAGCCTAATCGGGTGTTCATGGGCGTTTGGCCATGTTTATTAACATGGACTGCCAATGTAACTTATGCAGCAGTGTAAATGCCTTAACAGTGGGAATTTTCTTTACTGTGGGAGAGCACATGGCTAGTTGGCATAGGCTTGCCCCAAGAATGCCTCAACAGAATTTGTGGTCAACTACATAGACAGCCCACTGTGAAGCGGCACCTTTTCCCTGGTGCAGAACCATGGTAATGCTATCAATTTATTGGAAATGGTTATCACAAGGTGTTTACAAGACTTGTACCTTGCAGTAACCTTTCTGAATTCAGCTAATACTGTTTTATTTATTTATTTATTATTTATTTTATTTTACATTTGTTAACCGGTATAGTCTGACTGGATACATGTCCATTTTCAGCGGAGGCCCAGGGAAAAAAGCTCCAATAGTACATACATAAAAACATTAAAACATTAAAAACAATTGTAGTCAATCATAGTTCAAGCTTATATGGTTACAGACAGTCATAGAAGGAAATTAAACAATAAAAATAGCCATAAACAAAACGCATTATTAGGACAGACCATCTAAATGTGCCATCATTTGTTGGTGTTGGATCTGTTAGTATGATAGCATTTTATTGCACATTTTCAATTTTGAGTTTTCCATGATTCATAAGACGTTGTTCAGACAAAAGATATTCTTCAATTTTTATAAAGTCAGATATTTTTCTTAGTTTTCTTTTTTCTGTGTTCTGAGTTTTACTACTTATATGGCAGTTTTTGGGTAACTTTTAGCACTTACATCTAGGACATTTTCTGTGATAATTTCTGGGTACTGAGTAATAGCATTGCTGTCTCGTTTATGTAATTCATGTAGCTTAATTTAGTCTTGATATTAAAAGTCCTTGAGAAAGCAGTGTGGGTCAATTTCTTTTTGGATTCTTTGTGACTTGTGGCATACATCTGATGAAAGATCGTGCTCATGTCATTTAAAATACTATTTTTAGCTTCTAATGTTTTTTTCCTTTGCCAGTGTGCTGTTCTGTGCTTTAGCTCATTTTTGTATGGTCCCATAATGGCTGCTCATTCTTTGCACTGCTTCATTCTGACCAATACAACCCCATAGTACTTTCCCATGTGAAGTTTTCTATGAATAATATGCATAGCCAGGATCAACATTTTTATTGCCTTTGTTTATTGGCAGAGTTTTGTGCAGTTTATGCAACTTTTTTGGTGATGAAATCACTGTTGTAGTCACATTTTATGGAGAATTCATTAAAGCTTACACAAGTTTTTTTTTTTTCATGTAGACATCACGCCTCAATGCATACACAAGTGAAAAGAGTTTTAGGTTCAATAAACCCTTCTTAGTGGTGCCCAAGTACATGCAAATATGGCAACCTCCATGCAATGCAGATTTAGGCTTAAGAAAGTGAATTAGATGCAAATTAGCCAGGTGGAGCAATCCAACAAACTGGAAGACATCTGTGTAGACTATGTGTCTGTGTTCGTAATGCACACATACATTTTCCACATACAGGAGTCTACATGGAAAAAAGGATGTAAAAGTCAACAAATATGGACATAACTCCCCTGAAAAGATTAGATTACATACATAAATGTGCAAAAGATACATTGTCGGTGTCTGAAAAAGGCAAGGAATATTGAAATTAATAATAATTTTTTTTTTATTAATTTCTGCATGTTTACACTATGCACTGCAGTGCCCAAACATGCTTAATGGGAAAAAAAATTAAAAATAACACTTATAATGTACTTTCGACAAACGTACTACTATAGGGCCTTGTGTTGGGTCTTTACAATGGAGCATTTGTGCCATTACCCAGCTTACACGGCTATGAACTGTGTAGGTTTCAGGTTGTCAGCATGAATATTTATGCAAATGAGGGGTAAATGCTGTCCATTTGTTGAATAGCTAAACAATGCAACCATGTCTGCATATCCACATTGTGTAGGCTCCTACACAATGTTTATATTCCCACTAGATTTTTTCATGCTCAGTGCTCGTGTTTGAGCAGCATGCTGCTTCCTGCAAACAGCTTGGGTGTAGCTTAGCATGTTTACACGACCAGACCACCCACATTATACTTATGATGTAGCCAGCTATGAAAGAAAACTGGATATATTCAATTAATATTATATAGTTTTGTATATGCTATGCTGGTAATGTTGCTCATAGCACCATGTTATGCAATAAAGTAGGGCCTTTAAAATCATATCAATTATATCTTACGCAGTTGAACTGCATCATACTTAGCCAATCACACATGGTGGACATACATCACAACTGTATAAAGTATGCATACACCCTGCACTCTCATTTTCCCTCAATATTCTGGACCATCGGAGTACAGACATGGGAATTTTAACTGAGATAATGCTATTGGCTGCTGCAGGTCCACTACATCTGTATGTGCTAGATGCTGAAGTAAGTGCTGCAAGTGATGCTGACAATAGACCAAGGCCAAGAAGGAGAAGAATGTTCAGGCACAGGATAATCTATCAGGAGCTACATGAGCTGCAGATTGTAGAGAGCTACAGGGCAGACAGGGACATATTACAAGAACTCAGTGAGCTCTGCCTCCCTCAACTCAGAGCCAGAGGTAACAGAGGGGAGCCCATCCCAGTGGAAACAAAGGTATGTGTAGCCTTTAGGATACTAGCTACATGTACTTTTCAAAGACCAGTTGGTGCATGATGGGGGTGTCACAGGCATCTGCGTCCAGAATACTCCATCAATTACTGGATGTTATGCTCCCACATGCCAGTGAGAACACATCTTTTCTCCTTTCCCTGAGGCGAGAGCCAGCAATATGCAACACTTCTACCATGTAGCACACTACCTTGAAATACTGGGTGCCATAGATTGCACTCATGTACACATTAAGGCACCACCAGGGTAGAATCTATGTTAACCGCAAGGGATACCAATGTGTGTGTTGGCAATTCAGTCAGTTATCACAACTACCATATCCAGCGCACACATCACAGCTGTACTGGATGTTTATTGGGGGGGGGGGCATCCCACAGGGCTATTTAATGCATGATGTTGGATACAGCCTGGAGACATGGATGATGACACCCTTCAGAAATGCACACATACCCATGGAAGAATGTTATAATGAGGGACACACACAAACTAGGAACATCATAGAGCATGTGTTTGGGCTTCTGAAGTCATGGTTCTAGTGCCTTGATATATCTGGTAGACCCTTGCATTATACTCCAGCCACATGTGCACAGATATCCACAGTATGTGTTATGCTACACAATCTGATCCTGTGGAAACAGGTGCAGCAGGATCAGCAAAGGGAAGGGATACACAGACCTCACCAGTGTCTAGGTCACCACAGCCACAGTCAGAGGAGGACTCAGAGGAGGAACCCCCTGCTGATGTCCCTGTAGGCAGACATAGGCATGCTCAGTATGCCCTGGATTTGGCTAAGAGACAACACAGAGCACATTCACTGACAACCTATGGACTTAGGGACTTACATCTTACTCCTACTCACATACATATATTGAAATTGAAGCCAGCCAAATCACACATCCTGTACTTATCCATGTATTGGCTGTGTACTGCTTGCATCAGACAGAATCAGCCCTGAACTACATTTATGTCAACTGCTGCATTTGCAAGGTAAGCCCATAACCTACACAATAGTCTAGTGGGTTATTATGACATGTGTAGCTATGGACCAGGTACATTATGCAAGTAACTATACTGGGCTATATGGACAGAAATTGCATGCACATGGACTAGACACCCATTCCATAAACATGTCACCATTTGTAATTGGTAGGCCTCATGCATGGAACATTCATGCAGTCCTACTGCAACAGATTACCGGTACATCATTCAAGGGACATGTTAGAAAGTGAGGTTAAATGATAGTCAAACCAGTGTGTGTCTTAGCAGAACATGGGATTTTATTCCCCCACCCCTGAAAACAGCAGTGTCCCTTGCAACTGCCATACCACTAAATCATCTATGCTATATGAGCATTGCACACAGTTAGTATGCCACACAGTATCAGGACAGTAATGTACAATTTGAACTTATATTTTATGTGTTAGGTAATCGAGGAATAGCAATGTACATATTTATGCAGGTGATGGTGTGATGCATGATCTCCTTTCTGTCAAGCAGCTTCTGTGGCTTAAAGGACTAAGGCAGGTGGCTTGTGTTTGGGACTTAGAGTTCTACCCCTGAGATGTTCAGGTGTTTTGCATGTGAAGTAGTATGTATTTGTTTCCAACCTGTGGCTCTGTGTGTGCTATACTAGTTTTAATCTATTTCACATATTAATTGCACTGCATATCTAAGACCTATTTAAAAAGTCTTAGCCAATTTGCGTGAAGCGCTGCAGTGCAGAAGCAGGTTCAGAGGTCACACAGTGTAACACACATAATCCTGGCCGCAGTGTACAGCTAGGTGTGGGACGGAGTCATTTTATGGAACAGTAAGTCTCTGATGTAAGCACTACATCTCTTATTTATTTTACTTATTTATTTTATTTTACATTTGTTGACCGGGATAGTCCAACTGGATACATGTCCATTTTCAGCAGAGGCCCGAGGAGAAAAGCTCCAACATAGATACATTCAGAAAAATATATTACATATAGTAATTATTTATGAGAAAATATTATTTTTGCAGACTTGTTCAAGCAAGCTAATTTTCAGATACAAAACATGCAGAATTAAATTTAGTTTATATACATACCTCCTATTGAGGCTGCAGGACCTGTACCTCAGATAAACATTTACAAATGGTATTCATCACAATAAGGGCATCTTTTTGTACAATGAGTCAGTCAAAGAAGTATAGAATTAGATCATATCCAGAACTGAGAAGGTTTAGCTTCTCTGCTAGAGTGAGCAAGAGGATATTTAGTACCCAATTTTAGAGGAAGGAGCTAATCAGGGCTAGAACATGGACATAGCCAGTGTGATTTGAAATGGAGTTTAAGACTCTTCTTGAATTGGGCTAAAGAGGTCACAAGAGTAAGGTTGGCAGGGAAGGAGTTCCATATTTTACCAACAGCATTAGCAAATAGAGAATTACCAGCTGAATTATTGGATTTAATTGTCTGAACAAGCAGTCTATTAGATGAGTGAAATGAGCCTAGATTGCTGTATGGGATGATTATATTTTCCAGTACAGGGGTGTTCCCTGGTTGTTTGAGAATTTTATATGCTTCTATAAGCTGGTTAAGCTGGAGAAGGCTTGGCAGTTCTATCCAGCCGAGGTCTTTTAAGTTAAGGCAGCGGTGTGTCCTATAGGGCATGCCAGTTGCAAATCTGGCTCTGTGATTATAGCAGCTGGAGAGTTTGCTAAGGTCAGATTTGCTAAGGTTAGTAAGTATAGGAGAGGCATAAAGAAGGGTAAAATGAAGAAGAGAGCAGGCAATGACTGCTCTAGCCATTGGAGTTAGGAAGGATTTTATTATGTACAGTGACCCAAGTTTCTTGTTTATGGATTTAATGGTTTGATTAACATGCATGTCAAATCTAAGATCAATAATTACTCCTAGAAGTTTTGTATAGGGGTCTGAGGTGAGGGTGCCGTTGTTAGATTTTTATGGTAAAGGATGCTGCTGAGGATTTACGAGAGGGAGAGAAAAGTAGTAGCTTGGTTTTGTTTCGATTTAAGATCAGGTGACGATGAGAGAGCCAGTTTTCTACTATGGTGAATGTATTCTGGGTTGTTGACAGTAGGTTTATCGGAGAGGTGTCAGAGCATATCAATGTAGAGTCATCTGCATATTGAATGCAGGTAGCTTCTGGGATGGCTTTTTGTGCACTGCTTAGAGACATGCAAACAATCCAAAAATGTCACTACGCATGCCCATACACTTATCTAAGCAGAGTGCAAATACGTTGCTCCTCACACAATTTATATTGGGAAAAAATAAAATAAATATATATATATATATATATATATATATATATTATTACATTTATATATATATATATATATATATATATATATATATGTGTGTGTGTGTGTGTGTGTGTGTGTGTGTGTGTGTGTGTGTGTCTTTACCTGTATTGCCCTACATACCCAGATCATGGACAGTAAAGCTACACTATGACACATATAATGTTGGACAAAGGACCAAACGGAAGGGCTCAACATTAGATAAATGCACTTACAAAATGTGAAAGTGCATAGACTAAAATTAGTTGCATTTGGAGCACTATTGGGAAATCTGAAGTTCAGAGTTCTGGCAATCTTCTCTCATGTCATGTGCAAATGATACCACATTTGACAGCAAAAAACAATTTAGTGTGAGACACATAAATATGAGTCAAATCTGTGTACTTGCTGCAAACATCTGCACAGTGGTGAGTCATACCACGTCTCCCTAAGACAGTATGTAGAAACCTTGGAAATGTATGGCACAGTATATGAATACGTACATATATTGTAAAGCCATATGTTTGTTTCTACAGCAGAAACTCATGTACACATTAAGGCACTACCATTAACTACAGCCCCTTGTGTATGGTGAATTTTACCACACATGCATCAGCAACTGAAAAAGTTGTGTAATGTATGATGTTGTGTGCACACTCACTGACAGGTCTAATTTTGTTTTGCCACAGGCTTGTCCATCCAAATGCAAACAGACACATATGCCCAAAATAGGTACTGTTGTCACATAGCTAGGATGCAAAACAGTTTTCTGACTTTTAGGCTACTAGTTGCAGATGGCAGTAAGAAGCAATGTGACTCTGCAGGCCTCCCAAGCTGTTCAACACAGGGCTTGTTTATGTTCTCTAGGATTATTTCACCCGCAGTCATTTCAAAAGCAGACTTGAGCTGTGGCATGTGCGTGTGTGTGAGCAAGTCTGAATTCAAAACTGGCATTGGTTTGCACAAGGCTTGCTGATGTCATCTGCCATAAGATTACCTAAAGCCATGTTAATGTCAAACTTGAGTCATAGTGAGTTTGTTAAGTACTGTGATCTGCAGCGTGTATGAGTAGATAGATAGGGGTTCTAATCTCACTCCATCCCACTCGGTGTGTGTGTGTGTGTGTGTGTGTGTGTGTGTGTGTGTGTGTGTGTGTGTGTGTGTGTGTGTGTGTGTGTGTGTGTGTCTTTACCTGCATTGCCCTACATACCCAGATCATGGACAGTAAAGCTACACTATGACACATATAATGTTAGACAAAGGACCAAACAGAAGGGCTCAACATTAGATAACTGCACTTACAAAATGTGAAAGTGCATAGAATAAAATTTGCTGCATTTGGAGGACTATCGGGAAATCTGAAGTTCAGAGTTCTGGCAATCTTCTCTCATGTCATGCACAAATTATACCACATTTGACAGCAAAAAACAATTTAGTGTGAGACACATAAATATGAGTCAAATCTGTGTACTTGCTGCAAACATCTGCACAGTGGTGAGTCTTACCACGTCTCCCTAAGACAGTATGTGGAAACCTTGAAAATGTATGGCACAGTATATGAATACGTACATATATTGTAAAGCCATATGTTTGTTTCTACAGCAGAAACAACACCCACATTAACTACAGCCCCTTGTGTATGGTGGATTTTACCACACATGCATCAGCAACTGAAAAAGTTGTGTAATGTATGATGTTGTGTGCACACTCACTGACAGGTCTAATTTTGTTTTGCCACAGGCTTGTCCATTCAAATGCAAACAGACACATATGCCCAAAATAGGTACTGTTGTCACATAGCTAGGATACAAAACAGTTTTCTGACTTTTAGGCTACTAGTTGCAGATGGCAGTAAGAAGCAATGTGACTCTGCAGGCCTCCCAAGCTGTTCAACACAGGGCTTGTTTATGTTCTCTAGGATTATTTCACCCGCAATCATTTCAAAAGCAGACTTGAGCTGTGGCATGTGCGTGTGTGTTAGCAAGTCTGAATTCAAAACTGGCATTGGTTTGCACAAGGCTTGCTGATGTCATCTGCCATAAGATTACCCCGGGACTCCGCTGAAAATGGACATGTATCCAGTCGGACTATCCCGGTCAACAAATGTAAAATAAAATAAAATAAATAATAAATAAAATAAACTTGAGTCATAGTGAGTTTGTTAAGTACTGTGATCTGCAGCATGTATGACTAGATAGATAGGGGTTCTAATCTCACTCCATCCCACTCGGTGTGTGTGTGTGTGTGTGTGTGTGTGTGTGTGTGTGTGTGTGTGTGTGTGTGTGTGTGTGTGTCTTTACCTGTATTGCCCTACATACCCAGATCATGGACAGTAAAGCTACACTATGACACATATAATGTTAGACAAACAACCAAACAGAAGGGCTCAACATTAGATAAATGCACTTACAAAATGTGAAAGTGCATAGAATAAAATTTGTTGCATTTGGAGGACTATTGGGAAATCTGAAGTTCAGAGTTCTGGCAATCTTCTCTCATGTCATGCGCAAATGATACCACATTTGACAGCAAAAAACAATTTAGTGTGAGACACATAAATATGAGTCAAATCTGTGTACTTGCTGCAAACATCTGCACAGTGGTGAGTCACACCACGTCTCCCTAAGACAGTATGTGGAAACCTTGGAAATATATGGCACAGTATATGAATACGTACATATATTGTAAAGCCATATGTTTGTTTCTACAGCAGAAACAACACCCACATTCACTACAGCCCCTTGTGTATGGTGGATTTTACCACACATGCATCAGCAACTGAACAAGTTGTGTAATGTATAATGTTGTGTGCACACTCACTGACAGGTCTAATTTTGTTTTGCCACAGGCTTGTCCATCCAAATGCAAACAGACACATATGCCCAAAATAGGTACTGTTGTCACATAGCTAGGATGCAAAACAGTTTTCTGACTTTTAGGCTACTAGTTGCAGATGGCAGTAAGAAGCAATGTGACTCTGCAGGCCTCCCAAGCTGTTCAACACAGGGCATGTTTATGTTCTCTAGGATTATTTCACCCGCAGTCATTTCAAAAGCAGACTTGAGCTGTGGCATGTGCATGTGTGTGAGCAAGTCTGAATTCAAAACTGGCATTGGTTTGCACAAGGCTTGCTGATGTCATCTGCCATAAGATTACCTAAAGCCATGTTAATGTCAAACTTGAGTCATAGTGAGTTTGTTAAGTTCTGTGATCTGCAGCGTGTATGACTAGATAGATAGGGGTTCTAATCTCACTCCATCCCACTTGGTGTGTGTGTGTGTCTGTGTGTGTGTGTGTGTGTGTGTGTGTGTGTGTGTGTGTGTGTGTGTGTGTGTGTGTGTGTGTGTGTGTATCTCCTAAAGGGCAAGTATGAATCACACACTGATTTCCTAACTGGCGTGGGTTTGCACTTTTTGACATTTGTAGTTGATGCAGACCTCCATACTCTTGTCCTCCACAAGGTCTGCTGATGTCTTCTACCATAACATTACCTAAAGCCAAGCTAATGTCAGACTTGAGCTGTGGCACATGCGTTAACTACAGTGACCTGCAGTGTGTAAAACATGAGAGGTAGGGGTTCTAATCTCACTCTCACTCACTTTGTGTGTGTATCTCTCTACAAAACAAGTGTGAACCCCAGACTGGCATGGTTTTCCACTACTTTGGGCCTTATGGGTGCTGCAGGCCTCCAAACTCTTGTCCTTCACTAGGCCTTCTGATGTCATCTACCCTAAGATTACCTAAAACCATGTTAATATCCGACATGAGCAGTGGTGCATGCAATATGCTGTGCATTCTGTAGTTACTAAACGTATTTGGTGTGTGTATGTGTGCACTATGCAGTGTTCTGTAAATGTAGGTTGGTAATGGTACCATTGTTACTGCAGCCAACTTGTGTGTGGATGTTAATAAGACCATATTACTTCAGCTTATGGGATCATAGGATCATAGGAAGTTAATTGTCTAATGGCCCTAGGGCTCTTACAATCCTAGCTAAGTTCTTACCCTTATTTTCATGAAGAACACCTATTGCCCCTGCCCAAGAGGGACACAGGTGGAATCCCTGGGGCAACTGTTACCCATTCAGTCATCCAGACTGCATTGGAAGAGGGCCAATGAGATGTTCTTTTTGATATGGAGTGGGAGTCTGTTGCAAAGGTTTGTTAACCTCTAGGAGACAAATCTGTCCCTCTAGCAGGTTTTAGTAATGTCACGTACCAGGTTAAGGTCTAATACTGTCATATACCAGGTTAAACGAGAGTAATCTGTATACCATATGCTTAAGGATATGTAGCATTTCCAATAAAGCAGGGTCAGAAATTGCCTCGTATGCAAGACACACATTACACATCACCTCTGAGTAGTCTGTATGAAACAGAATAAAATGACAGTCATTTCAGATGATCCACATAGGACAAATGCTGAAGACCTTGATTTTTTCCTTGAGATGAACCTTTGTGTTCTCTTCAGTTGCTGTAGGTGCCTGGAAAGGTACATACCAAAAGGGGCATTGTACTCAGTTATTGGTCTGAAGAGGGAAGAGTACAGGGAGATCACAAAAAATGATGTCCAGCAAACAATCACCAACAAGTAAAGGCAAACCCAGACCAGACAGGAGAGTTTTCCACAATTTAATATACTAATTCAGCAAACAAGGATTAAGCACTTTCATAATAAGACTTCTTTAGAATGAATTAACATCACAACAAACCATCCTTAGATAAGCCATCCCATTGGTCACATGACCAGATACCCAATTTATAATTTGATTACAAACACTGAGAATCCATTTAAAATGCATTGAAATACTTTTTAATGTAAAAAGTTCACCAAATATTCTTAATCTGATCTGCCTCATTGCAATATTCAGTAATAAAGACCCCTGATCCAGTCTTGGAATTGCCATTTCCATATATGGCCATCTTGGAAAAAGACACATAGGAGAAATTAATTAATGGTATTAATCCCTCCTCCTTCTTTCCACTATACTATCACATATGGTAGATACTGTTTCACTAGGGTACCCCCTCATTTGAAACATGGTCCTGATCTTCTCACATTCTTTTATAAAATTCTCATGTTGAGATACCATTTGAGCTATTCAAATGTACTGGCCTTTTATAATAATTTTATAATCCCAATTTTTTGATGCAATGAGTGGTTGCTCTCAAAATTCAATAGGCCATTACTATGCTATACTATACTATACTATACTATACTATACTATACTATACTATACTGTAAAATATGAGTACAGGGAGGTTATTACTTCTTTTTTTCTGGAAACAATGTCCTTACTTTTGAAATGGGCAAGAAAAAATGCCTGTCATACCACTATTGAGATATGGTGGTCAAAGGTAAGGTAGCTGTCAACCTGTGAGCCCAGGTGTCTCACCACTAAGTGCATATGTAAGGTGCTGCTATTGATGTGGTAGTTAGCAGGGACATCATGTTCACCAAAAGGAATGATAATACATTTTTTTGCATTGAGTTTAAGGCCATGACTTTTGCACCAATCATTTGTTTGTGTAAGACCCTCTTGTAGGATGTTGACATCATTTGGAGATTCTATGACCACTCCCAGGTTGCAGTCATCAGCAAAATTTGTCAGGCACAGACCTTTAGTTTTTGCTTGTACTTCAAAGAAATAGAATCCAAACAGTATAGGTCCCACGACCAAACTGGTAGTTAATACTATCAATATACTAAGCCTATGGACATAGCTAACCTGTTGGTTGAGAGGTTCTTTGAAAACTTCACTCCCCTGTCCCCACCGCACATAACCCATGACATCCCTACCTCCTGTCCCCTACCTTGTATCTGGAAATAGCATGTTGTAAATGCCTTCTCTAAGGCCAAAAACACAACATCTATGGAACCTGATAACATCCCAGGCTGTGTTCTACATGGGCTCCTACAAGAATTAGCAACAACACTGGCTACTCTTTTCAACCATAGTCTAAGCACAGGTTTCATCCATCTGAATGGAAAATGGCCATCATTATTCACCTGGGCAAAGATGATCCTTCGACTGACCCCAGGAACTATAGATCTATTAGCCTGACTAGCCTTATCTGCAAGGCCAAGGAGTACATCATCATGGACCTTATCAACAAATATATAGGTAAGCTCTAAACACTTGCCCCTACTAAGTCTGAATTTGTTTCAGGGAGATAATGCCTGTGAAACATTGTGGACTTCTTCAAGACAGTCACCAAGGCCCTGGACAAGGGGAAATCTGTGTGTATAAACTACCTAGACTTAACCAAGGAGTTTGACACTATCTCTCACTCAGGCATCATTGACAAACTCAGCCAACTATTTATAAACCCTTATATCATTAGATGGGTCACTAACTGGCTCACTGACAGAACCCATGTAATCAAAATAGGGGAATCCACCTCCAATAGTACACCTGTAACCAGTGGTGTTCCACAGGGATCTGGCACCTCTACTATTTGGAACCTAGTTAGCCAAAGTACAAGCTAAAACTAAAGGATCTTTAGCTGATAAAGTTTGCTGATGCCTGCAAACTGGGAGTGGCCACAGACTCTCCAAATGACATCAACATCCTACAAGAGGATCCTACATAAACAAATGACTGATGCCAAAGTCATGGCCTTAACCTTAATTCCAAAAAAAATGTATTATCTTCCCTCTCGGTACATGTGATGTTCCTGCTAATTACCACATCAATAACAAAAGACTATGTCTGCACTCACTGGTGTGAGACCTGGGCACACAGGTTGACAGTAAACTTACTTTTGATCATCATGTCTCCACAGTGGTAAACAGGGCATTCTGTGTTGCTCACCTCATAAGTAAGGTCATTGCATCCAGAAAATGAAAGAAGATATAGCCTCTCTGTACTCCCCCCACATCAGTCCAATAATGGAATACAACACCCCTTTTGGTGTGCACTTTCCCAAGCACCTGCAGGAACTGGAGAGATGATAAAGGTTCCTCAGAAGGATAATGCAAGGCCTTCCAGCATCTATCCTATGTGGATCTTCTGAGATTACTGTCACTTCATTCTGTTTCACACAGACTACTCAGAGGAAATCTATGCCTTGCATATGAGGCAATCTTTGACCATGCTTTATTTGAAATGAATATCCGCAAATCAAATGGTGCATGGGTTACTTACTCTAAAGACCTTAACCTGGTATGTGACAGTATTAGTCCATGCTGGAAGGTCAGATCTGTCTCCCAGAGCTTGCCACATCTTTGGAATGGACTTCCACTTCAAGTCAAACAGAGCACTTCACTGGCCCTCTTCAATTGCAATGTGGACAATTGGATGTGTAACCATCAATTCACACTGGCGGTTCCACCTGTGTTCCGCTTGGACTGTGGCAGTTGCTGCTGATCTTGAAAATAAGGGTAAAACTTGGCTAGGATTGTAAGGGCCTAGGGCCATTAGCCTAGTAACGTCCTATGATACGACTCAGTCAAACTCCATGTGAGAGTACGTGACCTGTGACATACCTCCCTAGACTATACTTAGAAGTAGTTATTTGAGCTCTCAGAAGACATCTGTGCGGTCACTGACACATGATTTAAAGGCACAAAGAGCACACCAACAGTGCAAGTTTATTATGCCTCCCACACATTTAGATCAGCTAATTCACAGGCAAGGGCTAAAGGTGGATGTGTCTCTATGTACATCAAAACTAAAGATACTTCAAGGCTGATCAAACAGGACAATGCACTTGAGCTGCTCCAGGTTTAATTCACAATAGGCAAAATCCAATACCACTTCCATACAAGCTATAGGCCCTTCTCTATGGCCCATGACACCCATACCATGTATGTAAACTTATTAGAAACACTAACCATCCAACCCAATACCATATTCATGGGTCACTTCCATTATCCCACTCTTACCTGGGAATCCTATATGACAACAACGATAGTGGCACAGAGATTTTTGGCTTATGTAAACACAAACGTCCTGGACCAGATAGCCAATACATCAAACAGGAGTGCAACCATATTGGATCTAGTCCTCACCAATATGGATGAGTGATCCACAACTATGTACTGTAATGTCTTCCCTGATAAGGTCCGAACACAAATTGGTCTCCTTTGAATTAAACATGAGACACTGACCCTAGCTAGACATGGAATATTCAGGAACTACTCCAAGGCTAACCTCCAGCTAGTAAGTGATAAACTGGCCTAATCTCAAGCCCTGATAAACACTGAGAACACTGCGGCTTAAGCGGCAGTGTTCACAGAATCCCTGTACGAGCATGTTAATAGCTCCATAGAGGCAGCCATACCCACCAGGGAGAAGTACAGAACTAACTGAAAATCAAACTGCACTGGTGGAATCATAGAATCACTAGGCTGTATAACAGAAGGAAGAAACTCATGGCAAAACATAGAGGTGCAGCACACAGAAGGATAAAACCACTGCCATCAAGGTGAACAAAACAGAGGACAAATGAAGTCTTCCAAAGAGAGAGTTGAGGTACGTTCGGGCTCCCAGGCCAAGGACAGCCACAAAACATACTTTAGGTTTGTCTGCAATGTCAAAGACAAGACACAGTTGTGTGCATTATAAATAGAACGACCTATAATGAGGCAGAAGAAAGACCAAACCTCCAGGCTGATAACATGAGCTCCAACTTTGCTCCTCTCTCCCCCTCAACCTTCCCTCAGGAAATACCATCAAAAATAAGTAACCCTACTATCATGAGGGAACAGGTCCTTAATGCTCTCTCTAAGAACAAGTACAGTGCATCAATGGGCCCAGACAATATCCAAGCATGCCTTCTAGATAGCATGAAACATGACCTTTCAGGGCCTCTGGAATTACTATTTCACTGTAGCCACCAAACAGGCTTCATGCCTTATGAATGATGAACAGCAGCAGTCATCCATCTGCACAAAGGTGGGCCATCTACAGACCCAGGGAGACTACAGACCCAGAAGTTTCACTAGTCTAATATGTAAAGCCATGAAAAGAATTAGCATGAAAATGAGCAATAGAGATGTGCTACACCTCCAGACACTGAACCAGACCCGGTTAATTTTCATTAAGGGCAGATCATGCCTACCAAAACTGGTGCACCTATTTGAGAAGGTAACCAAAGCAATAGATGAGGGGAAAATAGTTCACACTGCCTACCATGGCCTGACATACATGTGACACTGTACCTCCATTTGGCATTGTTGACAAACTCAAGAGGTTAGGTACATACTAGTATGTCAGTTGGTGGAGAGCCAAGTGGCTCCTAGACAGGACCCAGGAAGTTAGCATAGGGGAGTCCACCTCTACAAACAGGTCAGTCACAAGTGGACTCCCTCACAAATCATTCGTCGGAGTGCTCCTCTTAGGCATTTACTTGTCTGAAGTCAGTGCCACTGACAGTGGCCTCTAGCTGACTATATTTGCAGATGATTGAAAATTAGAAGCTGTCACTGAATCCCACACTGACACAAATGTTCTTCAGGAGGGGCTGACACAGACATACAACTGGTGTCAGAGCTATGGAGTAAGACTAAATGCCAAAAATGCACAATACTCTGCTTTGGGAAGATATCCATCCCTGTTAACTATCATAATGACAACACACCTCTAACAGCTGACCCAGTAGTCAGGCACTTAGGGACACACATAGATAGTGATCTAGCCTGTATCTGTCATGCATCTACAGTATTGGGGAAATCATTCTATCTTGCACAACTTATTAACAAAGGAATGGCATGGAAGTCCAGGCAAGTCATTGTTCCAGTGTATTCTGTATTCATCAGACCAATCATTGAGTGCAGTGCCACCTTTGATATGTACCTAGCCAGGCATATCTAACAACTGGAGCTTCCACAAAGGTTCCTCACTAAATCAATACAGTGTGCACATAAAATGTCTTATGTAGACCTTGTCAAGGCCATATCCCTGTAGTCTGTGTCCTACAACCTTTGGAGTGAAGATGTATGCTTGCCATACATGGCATTGTCAGACCCCACTATGGACCACCATGAAACAACTGTCACCAGACTTACCCATTCTACAGACCTACACCTTGCCTGTGGTATAAATAGGACATGCTGGAGAGACAGGTATGCATCCCAGAGACTACACCCTATATGGAACAAGCTCCGCAACCATGTGAAGCAGAGTTCCACCCTAATGTAAATCAAGTGCAAGTTACACAATTGGATGGAGAACAGGACCTATATTTCTAATGGACACAGCAAAACTGTATCTGGTTCATCTACCAGGCTGGACTTGTAAGTATTTCATCTCCCCAAACTCTGCTTATATGTGGTTCATCTCTCAGGCTGGACATCTCCCAAAACTCTGCTTACACTTATCAAGGGTATCAAACCTTGTCAGAGATATGGGATGCATGGTTGGCCTTAAAGAAGATCTTGTGTTCATTAGCCAAGTAAAAACATATGAACTGATGAACCTATACTGTATTACATTTCTGATGACATTTTTCTCCTGTGCTGATACTCAGTCCTGTGCTCTGATGTTGATGGGTTGATTGTAGATGTGTGCCCATCAGTGTGTCCAGCACAATCCTGAAAGTGACAAGTAACCATTTCCATGAGACACATTTAATTATGTGACTCCACAGCCCTTACAATAGCATCCATCATAATATACATAAATTATGCTATGCACGTTCTAAATGGCAAAGTACAATATGTGTAAATGACCAGTTCAAGTAGCATATCTACAGCAACAAAGAATTAAACTAATTCATATTAATGTAGGTAGTTACCCTGTACACACATAGCTTTATTTCCCTGCATCCATGTGAAAGATGATAGGGATGTGGCACAGTTATCACCACTTGCACAAGGGGATGTGTGGAGGTGCAAAAGGCTTAGGCTGACCCAATAGCTTGGCAACCATGTATGTGAGTCAGGAAGGGAAGCAGGCAAGATGGACCATGGAAATGTTGCATGTGTGTCTGTAGGTGCCCTCAATGTGACTGTAATGTGTGAGTGTCTGCATGAAGACAGCCAAGCTCAGTGCTAACCCTACATGTCTGTATGCTGGACAGTTGTGAGCCATACAAGGTAGAGCTGACAGTTCATCGTCTCCACCCCCGAACATGAGAACTGGTTCTACCTGGATTTGTGCTGGCACCTCCAGGCTGAAGGTCAGATGCTGTACTATTTCCTGAGGGTGACAGATGTCTGCTGGGAACGTGTCCTACACAGGAATGCCCATGACAATGAGCCCATGGCCTGCAATGTCTTGCTGTTGACAGCGTACTCCCCTCTGGAGCACCGGATGTACTGCCACTATGGGAGTGTGATTGTGCACAGCCATGTTAGCTCTCAGCAGATGTAATTGCTGACCTATGCCCATGAGGCTGATGCTCAACTCCAATGAGATGTTCCATCATAGACAATGTGTGTTCCAAGACAGATACTTTGCAATCTCTCTCAGACCTAGCTCTTTCCACTGTGTCAGTCAACCATTCCTGGGTGTCAACACAGTGGAGGCAGTCACGGATTTCAGACTGTACTACATCCTAATCCTGAGCATTAGTCAGAAGTTCCTTTCTGAATGTGCCTGCACCTCCATGATGACCCTAAACATACACAGAGGGACATGTGATGAGACATCTGTGACAGGTGTTGGAGGGACAGCAGGCCTCCTATGAGAATCCCTATCAATCTACCTGTGTGGAACCTCACCAACTGTTTGACTACGGCCAGTGTCGACAGTCATTGAAGGCACAGTAGCCACACTTCCCTGTTCAATGTCCCCACCCTTTGACTGTCCAATATTTGTGCCTCAGTGGACTGGGTATGTGTAGGCATACTGGCTGTGTATTGTAAAAATAAGGGTGGACAAAGGATGTCAACCTCTGTGTCCGATTCAGCCTCTGCAACCCCCAGCTCTGCTTCAATTTGCCCACCATCATCATTAGAGTCTGGGACAGACACTGACATCAGGTTGTGAAGAGGACTAAGACCACCCTCCCAAGTCATGTGATAAAAAGGAGAAAGCAATAAATGAATACCTGCAGTTATATGCTCTGCACTACTATGGTACAATATATGATAAGCTGTATACACAGACGTCACTATTACAGGCTTATATAACTCCTAACCTCGCATAGTAGGACACGAGGACATTATTTTCTAACCCTAATCTGTAATTATTTGGAAATAATTATTCATTAAACCAGAATCTTATGAGCAAAACATACATTATTTACACTGTTGACATTCTGCAAAACTCTGCACAATTGACGGTTATGGCAATCTTTAATATCCTAACAATATTGCCAAATTAATCACTATGGTCAAACCTACAAGACGGAGGTATGACTCTAAATTGTGGACATTCAGAAAATATTTGTTCATTTGGCAGTCATGCAGACAGTACATCAATCCAGCCAACAGGCCTGGGATGAAACTTTAGTGAATACATTGAACTATATCTACATCTCTGACAAAACAGTCTTGTGCTTACCAGCAGAAGGTGCACTGCCTCTTCTAATTCCTGATGGTCTTGAAAAAATTTGAGGGAGAGGTAATAGCAATAGCACCACATGTTACGGTATAATAGGGGCAATATGTGCAAATATCTCACATTTAAAGTAGCTGCTATGTTAACAGGCATGTGGGTCACAATCTCTACATGAGCTTGAAACTGCAGCTAACCTCCTTCCCCCACAGTAAAACACCTCACACCCATGTAAAGCTATATACACCTTGACATGCTGAATGCAGCAGTATTCCAATGCTGATGCAACTAAGCATATTTGGACACTCCTCTTGAGACGGAATGGGTAGCATCCACATCCACAACATATTGGCTGATGGATGCCTGGGAGCTGTCCTGTGTTGCAAGGTTTTCCATGAATTGTTCTGTGGCTGGAAAATGTTGTTCTGCTGCAGGCCCACCACCACTGACTTGATGATCCCTGGCCATGTCAGCTGTACATCTGCATGCAGAGTGTCTCATATCCATGGCATTGTGTTGCATCTGCTCATATGTATGATTCTAGTGACCCACAGCATTAATGTTTTGCACTAGTTCTTCCTACAAGGCTGCACAATTTTCTTTATTTGCCTTCCCTGTGCATAGCAGGACTTGGTAGTGCTGGCTCAAAGCCTCAATGATGAGGTCATTTTCTTCCTCAGTAGATGGTTTCCTGCATTGTGTATGCATGATATCTCCTGAAATACAAATAAATGAGAACATATGTCAGGATGACATATGTGGGAATACAGTATGTAGAGATACAGCAATAAAGGAAGGCTATCAGTATTCACTGCTTGATTACACATCTCATATTAAACAGTGTACCAAACAAACAAAGGCTTACAGATGCAATCCCCATTCCTCCTAAGTATATTCAAACATATGCATCATGTTGGAAACAAAATAGTTACATACCTGATGGAGTACAATATTCCTCTGTTGAAAGATACTGCTATATATGTACTGTGTCAATGAGTTAACCGTACAAACTAACTCTCATACACAATGCTTCCTCTAGCTAGAAGTTTGCCTCTTTAAGATGGTTCTGATTAGCAGGTGATTGCCTTATAACTAATCTGTGGTTCAGAAATGTTGTGTGCAGCCTACACAGCTGATTTGCATTATAATCAACCAAGTCCATGCAACTACTCAGCAAGATATAAGCCTCAATGTAAATTCCATCCACTTTCTCACATGTTGGGGTGAAAATTACTGGGATAGAGATGATACATCAGCACAAAGATAATGTTTGTAGCATCTACTTTTTACATACAGATGTGTGTGCTACAGGCTGAAGCTGATGCTGCAGCTGCAGCTGCAGCTGCAGGAAATAGGCATAGGCATAGATGCTGAAGACTGTGAAGGACAACAACACTTAAGAGTAACTGTGGGACCTGTGGCAGCCTTGGTGTACAGCCACAGCCTGATTGAGGGAAGCCATCCCACTGGAAATTAAGGTATGTGTTTAAGGTAAGTATGTTAGCCAAAGGTATAATTAACAGACTAAAATGTAACATGCTTGGTGCATGCATCCTTCAACAAAGAAGGAAGTAAAATTATGTCAACCTGTTCGACAACCACCAAGTCATGAGTTATGTCATGGTGGCATGCTAGAGGGATAGATTCCTATCCCAGAGACTTCCCATACTCTGGAACAGGCTACCCATCTATGTCAAGCAAAGTTCTTCATTAGCACTCTTCAAGAAAAATCTTGATGAGTGGATGGGAAATAGGAAATACACCCTGGGGATCACTTCGTATCTCTGCTCGACAGTGGCACAGGGAAATAACTTTCTTGGGTGGTGTAAGCCAGGGAACCTTGTTGGCTAGGCATACATAGGCCCTTGGGCCAATAGCCTAGTACCTACTTATGAAGCTATGAACCTATGAACCTATGGTAGTCATCTGGAATGTGTGTGCTGGCAACCCTTGCTTCTACCATGACCTCCATATATGTATGCTACTTGTGCAGCTGTGGTTGTTTGTAATATCACTAGCAAATCATTGTGGGCTGCAGTCTGATATTACTGGGCTACATTTGAATTACATACTTCAAAATCCTCTGGGAATTCATGCTAATGTGAGACCTGACATTCTATGCAGTTTCTAATGTTGTAATAGGAATAGATAAAATGTGGTCCTATCTGTAGGCCTTTGACTTCCATTATTTAGAAGCACACATTTCATCTGTACTGCACTGGGTGGATAAATACTTGATGAGACAGTCATACATATCATAATTTATAATGGTTATGTACACATATATGTGTTTTAAATGCTAAACACAGCTGTACGTGAACCCAGGACCATGTGGACCAAAAATTAACATTTTTAAAGCATTTAACAAATTCAGCTACAGAGTCACTCTCATAGCAGGTGTACTTCTACATGTTGTAGATATAATTGCTCACTTACTTGTTGTAACATACCTCACTTACATCTATTATTTTGTGTATGTCTTTATAGTGTTCTGCTGCAGGCCCTCCACCAGAGTCCCATTTAAATGCCTATTTTTCCATTAATCTTTTAGCAGGTGTATTTTTACATGCTGTAGATATAATTGCTCACTTACCTGTTGTTAAATACCTCACTTACATCTATTATTTTGTGTATTTCTTTATAGTGATGTATTTCTCCACTAGAGTCCCAGTTAAACTCTTATTTTTCCATTAATCCTTTAGCAGATTTGTGAAATGATGCACAATATGTAGCATCGCTTAAACATGCTTAATGACAACAAAATGACAATTACTATGTTTTTCTTAAAACACACGTGTGCTGTTGAGGCTCTTTTGTAAGATGTCCACATCGTTAGGAGTTTTAATTATGGCTCCTAGTTTGCAGTCATCTGTGAACTTTGTTAGCGAAAGACCTTCTGTGTTAGCCTGTACTTCAGAGAAGTAGATACCAAACAGGAGAGGACCCAGGACTGAACCCTGTGGTACTCCACTTGTCACTAGTCTGAAGTCAGATTTGGAGTCTGCTACTTTCACAGTGTGGGTTCTGTCAGTGAGCCATTTGGCAACCCATCTTGTGACATAGGGATTTGTACCTAGTTTAGTGAGTTTATCTATAATTCCAGAGTGGGGGATGGTCTCGAAAGCCTTGGCAAGATCTAGATAGGCTGTGTGAACCACCTTACCCTTGTCTATGGCTTTGGTGACTGCTTCAAAGAAGTCTATCAGGTTTAGGAGACATGATCTGCCTTTTACAAACCCGAACTGGGTGGGGTCCAGAGTTTGGAGATTACCAATGTCTTTGTTTATAAGTTCCATGATGATACATTCCATGGCCTTGCAGACCAGGCTCATCAGGCTAATGGGGCGGTAGTTCCCGGTGTCCATGGTGGCTCCCCCCCTTGTGGAGTGGGATAATCGTCGCTGTGCGCCTTTCAGCAGGCACAAAGCCTGAAGTGAAGCTATGATTGAACATGGTACTTAGGTGGGGTGCTAGTTCGTTCTGTAGTTTGTGTAGAACGCAACCTGGGATGTTGTCTGGTCCCATGGATGCTGTGTTCTTGGCTTTGGAGAGTGTGGTTTTTACCTGTGCAGCCATGATTACAGGAACTTTGCATTCTTCCGGTATACAAATGGGCTCTTTAGGGAGTGAGAGGGGGGTAAAGTTAGCACTGAAACTATCTGACAGGATGTTGGCAATATCAGTTGGGTCTGTATATTTAGTGCCATTGTGCTGTAACTTAGAGCAGATCTGAGTGTTGCCATTGAGATTCTTGACATAGCTATAGAATGCTTTGTGGTTGTCTTTAGAATCAGTGGTGATTTTGTTTTCGTAACTAGCTTTGGAGGATTTTATCAGGGATCGCAGCTTCTTACTGAGGCTGACCAGGGAGCTCCACTCATGGGATTTTACTCTCTTTTGCAACAGGTTCTTCCTTCTGTTGTACAGGTTGTTTATGGCAGGGGACCACCAGATTGGCTTCCTTTTTTTTGGAGGATAGCGCCTTGGTTCTGTTTGGGATAGCACAATCCATGCACTCATGTAAGTGCTTATAAAGTGCAATTGTGTAAGATTCAGTAGTCGTAACTGTATTGTCCATCTGCATGGGTGTCATGAAGTTCATCACTTCTGTCTTAAGAAGCATGAAGCTGGCTTTGGAGAATTTTTTTACCATGGTTTCCTTAATGGGGGGTGGGAGCAGGATGTGGATATCTAGGGTAATTAGCTTATGGTCGGATCGGACCAATGAGGCGTTGACTTCAGGTGTGGAACACTGGTCACTCATGTTGGTAATGACTAGATCTAGGATATTGTTGCCCCTGGTGGGGGTGTGGATAAGTTGATTCAGGGCATTGGAGTTTATGAATTCCAGAAAGCATTGAGCGAATGAGTTGGTACATGAGTAGTTTTCCCAGTTAATGGTGGGGTAGTTGAAATCGTCCATTATTAGGGTGTTTGGTTGAACCCTAATATTTTCCAGTACATCAAGAAAAGAGGAGTTTGAATCCTGGGGCATGGTGGGTGATCTGTTGCAAGCTACAATTTGGATTGCAGTTTTGCCCAGAGTTATTTGTACTTGGATAACCTTGGCTGCATTATGCTGAGCAACTAGCCTGGAGGTGTGGATATCCTTAATGAATATGGACACACCACCACCTTTGGTGTTCCGGTCCAGGTTACATGGCCGAAAAGTGTGATATGAGTTATAGCCTGGTAGTGCAGGGTTGCTCTCTGGAGCCTTGAATCAGGTCTCAGTCACTGCACAGATATCGATGTTCTCCATTTTAGGGAGTGCCTCAAGTGAGTGCATTTTGAGATTTAGACTTCTAGCATTAAGTAGCATCACCCTCAGGTTTTGCTTGCCTGTTCCTGTTACGGTGGTGAATTTGTCATTTGAACCTTGCCTAAAAAAGGCACTATAGGGGCGGCAAGAACCTTAGCCAGTTTTCAGAATCCCAGGGGAGACAGGTGCAGGCCATCTCTGGCAAAGCATTGTGGTCTGTTGACCATGTCATCCCAGGCAGACAGATACTGGATCCCCTTAGAATGGCACCAGAAGCTTAGCCAATTGTTGAAGTCAATCATTTTGTCCTTGTACTACGACATCATTCTGGGTGATGGCAGAATGTTATTCAGGGCTAGGGTCATACCTGCCTGGGCTACAAGATTGGACAGCTCTTCCATGTCTCTTTTCATGTAGTCCAGGGAGGTACGTCTCAGGTCATTCACACCAACATGGACAATAACAGAGTCATATTTGTACCTGCTGTGGAGTGACCTGAGTGCATGGGTTATGTGGCGGATCCTGGCACCCGACAGGCAGCTGACAGTAACCTTCTCCTTGTTTAGTCTGGTGAGTGGGACATCAGTGTGCCTGACTATAGAGTCACCTATGACTAGTGTATTGGGTACGTTGTTTTGCCTTATTGGCTGTGATGAGTGGCACACTGAGTCTGTGGGCTATGTGTCATTTGGGTTATGTTGGGGGGTGGAGGTTGCTTGCATTTCTACTTTGAAGGTCTCTGTTGCTTGAGCAGATTATTATTGAGAGCCTCCGCAAATGTTTTTGTGTTTCTATGTGTGGATTTTGGTGGTGTAGATTCAGTGATTCTATGTGATGAGTGTGGTGTGGTGCAATTGTTTACCTTCTCCTCCTGACTGTCAAGTTCATTCTTGATTGGAGAGAGGTTTACCTCCAGTTTGGCTAGATAAGTGCATCTCTCACAGGTTGTAGTGTTGGGTGGTAGGAGGAGAGGGTTGTCTGTGTACATGAGGCATTTTCTACATTGCCCCAAGATGCCCAAATTCATCAGATAGACAGGAGAGAACACTGGGAGCTGACCCTTGGACATGCCTGAATAAAAAAATACTTTCCTCTAGATAAGTGAGGAAAGTGAGTACAAGAGATGTTTTTCTCTAAGCAAGTGAGTAAAGTAAGTACCAAAACTGTTTTCCTCTAGGTAATGAGGATATGAGCACCAGTTCCTTTTACACTGTATTGATTCATTTTATTTCAAATCTTGCATTTGCATACATGCATAGCTGTGTAGGACTTGCGCTACCTTATACATTTACCCTATCCATTTATTGACTGCAACCTGCAGCATATTTCAGATAAAATAAGTAGAATACACCATTGACTCTTAATATGGGTATTGCACAGCATTTATTTATGACATGGTAAAACAATATTGACTACTGAACATTTCTCAGTTGGCTGGTGATGGATTAGTACCCACAAGCAGCAACTAGAGGAACACTGAACATTTTATTTGAACAAATTAACTATCAGAGCACCATCTCCTTTTGAAGTTTATTGATTCATGTTGTTATAAGTCTTGCATTTAAACACAAGGATAACTTTCTAGGACTTCTGTTAACTTATACATGTACCCTATTCATTTATTGAGTGTAACCTACAGCATATTTCAGACAATGAGCAGACCACAACATTGACTCTTAACCTGGGTAGACCACAACATTAATTAATGGTTGGAAGTTTGCTACACAGTACTGCATGCTTACTTGCTTTAACTTGCTTTATCAGTTGAGATATGCGCTGACACATTAATAAACATCTATGATGTACCAGGTATTTCATACATGACTGTTAAGACTGCAATATCTGTATTCACTTTATTTTATTATTATGTTATGCATTAAGTTATTACTTCATTGATTGTATTACATACCATGCCTCATCCTGGCCAAACGACTTGCATAGGACTGGACATTGTAAGCCCTCTCTTCTGCAGCTGTGGTAAGAGAAGGAAACCATTATGCATGCCAGTTTTGCACAGATTAAGCTTGTATATTTATAAGTTACTGGAAAACATACTTTCATATCTGTGGGATACACCCATCCCTTGCTTCTTGGATCCAGGTATCCAAGGTTCCCTCTTCTTACAATACAGGTTGTCATAATGGTGATTACATTACTCGTCAGTGCAGGGGATGTCAGTTGCACTGGTTAGGTCCCTTGCCAAACTATCCTAGGCCTCATACTTACACTCTCAGCCCTGGTAGTCAGCAGCCAGGGTCCAAAGCATTCTACCAGGAGTCCAGTGAAAACCCTGGACTCCTGTACAACCCATCTTTGTACCCTAAGGTACACACCTTCCCCCACAGCAGCAGCCATACCCACAGTTAAGGTCAGGCTCCAAGGAATAATGTGAAATTCCTGCCTATTGGCCTTTAAATAGGCTGCATACCCACCCTTGCACGTCATACTGTAACTTTCAAAATCACGCAAACTTGGACAAACCATGCTTAAGTGAAGCTTAGCAATGCACAAACAGGAAAAGACAGTTGAATATGTTTAACCACTGCTTTGTAGCATGCAGCTTTTCTAAATGTAACAATTATTTGATTTAAAGTCAACCAATGTTTCAGTCACCTGACACAGTTTCACAGCACTATATGTAAAAGGTATTACTGTCCAGGACTCAAACCAGGACGTACTACACTGTAGGTCATGACTCAACCTATCTAGCCACTAAGACAGTGAAGGGAATGTGTGTATCTCAGATAAACTGTGAAGGTGCCTGTAAGCATAGCACACCTTCACTGTGTGGGTTTGCATGTTGCTAAGCACTGCAGAACTACAACAACTGAATGCATCTGGTTTCTATGTTTAGCTATCTAGTGGATGTCTAATGCATAAGTACACTGAGCTACGCATAGTTAAACAATGTGTCTCATCATGCAAACAAGCATATAAAAAGAAAAAAAAAGTTGAAATTGAGCACATCCAGTTTCTATTTTTAGATGTCTAATGGATGTCTAATGCATAAGTACACTGCACTATGCATAGTTAAATAATGTGGAGCACCGTGCAAACAAGCACATAAAAAAAAAAAATTGAAATCGAACGCATCCGGTTTCTATTCTTAGATGTCTAGTGGATATCTATTGCATGAGTGCACAGTGCTAAGAATAGCTAAATAACACTGCGCATCACACAAACAAGCACATAATAATAAAAAAAAAAAATTAAAATTGAATGCACCCTGTTTCTATTTTTAGATGTCTAGCAGATGTCTGATGTATAGGCGAGCAAATCTAAGCATAGATAAACAACGAGCCACCCAGTGCGAACAAGCACATAAACATAAAAAAATTAAAATAGATCCAATTTAATGAAATAGAATGTCTTGTAGGCCTTTCAGTCAAGGTTAATGGGCCAAAAGGTATGTAGCTGTGCCATCAGTTTTACATGGATTCAATAATCATGCTGCTGTGACCTCCCTTAGGTGTGCCCCATAATTAATATGTATGGCATGCTGCTGAGGGAACCATAGCATTGTGCATGGACACATTCCATGTAGGCTGCACACAGAGCCTACATGGTTTTTATCCTGGTGTCTGTTTTGGCATCATTACAATCCTATATACTGGTGGAGAATGTTCATCTAAATTTGGAATGGCTGCAGCTTCAGATGGACAAAACAAACCATTTGAAGAAGCTTCAACCAGATGAAAAAAAAATTATGGAGGCAAGACTCCCTGCACATATCATGTGAGAGTTTTTTCCTGTCACACCCTATTTATTTATATGTACTAACTCCAGGATTACACAGCAAAGATTGAAAATCCCAAGAACTTATATTCACTTCTGGCACACTAAGGCAAACTGCACTGGTAGTAATTTTGAACTGAAAACAGTGATTGATGACGATGATGTGTGTGCATGTGTGCGTGTATGTGTGTGTGCGTGTGTGCGTGTGTGCATCTGTGCGTGTGTGTGTGTGTGTGTGTGTGTGTGTGTGTTTGTGTGTGAGTGTATGTCTGCGTATGAAAGTGTACATGTAAGAACTATAGTATACAGTTACAAGGAGTAAAGTTCCCATTTTGTTTTTCCTTTCAAGGCAAGAATAATAAAAGTAGCTGGAATTGCTGCTTCATGCAGACAAATGGCAGACAATAGTCAGCACTGTTTATCAGCTAATATTTCTCTCCTTACCTATGACACATATCTCATCTGTGTACTAGTATAAAACCTGTACCCACTTTCTAGTATGTAGTTGCAATAAAGGAATGCAAGCAATAAATAAATAGCTAAATAAATAAATAAATTACAGTAAATGTGCTTCAAAGTAACTATGTTGCATAAAAATGCAAGTTTAGTAAGATTTCTATACTTCTGGCACATGTCCTAAATGAAATAATA
>NC_056728.1:1035854845-1035867345 GCF_019279795.1 Protopterus annectens
TGTTGTATGCCTACTCTAAAGCTGTTAACGGTATTTCAGTTAAACTTACTGCAGAGCTACTCCTTACTAAATGATACCAGTTGTACTATTAGCAGTCCACACTCCTGTATTTCATTAATTCTCTGCAGATCTCCTGAACCAGCTAATGTGGCATGCTGGATATCACCTGGACGCAGGCAATATCTTTTATGGATTAGAGTCTTGTTTTTGCTTTTTCGTGCTGGCAAAATATAACAGCATACATGAACTCCTACTACAAGGAAGAAATTGATATCCTTTCAGATATTAAATATTTAAATAATATGCAAGTATAGTTGTTTTCTATTAACATAAACTTTGTTTTAAATTCATCTCCCCTCTTATGAGCTGGAACACATGCTGTCTTAATCATATGTTCATTTGTGCAGTGTTGAAGGCCAATCTAATGTAGTACTATCATATTAGATACATATAGCATGAGTGGAGTAAATTGTCAATATCTAGTATCTTAGCAAGACTTTTGCTGCAAAACTCCAATTATAGGCAGCAAATAAAAACATTGAGTGTGCTGAAAGAGCTCAGTGTATGAGGATTCCTTAAATGAGATCTTATTTACAAGACTATCAGAGCTATAGACCTTTAAGAAAGTCAAGATCTTCACTCTGAACCTTGCAGTGTCATCCAGTTAATATTTATAGGTTTAGCCCTTGTGTTACTGTCAAATAAACTTTATCCAGTTATGGACATATATCCTTTCTTACTAACAATACCATTAATCATGTTACAAGTGTGTGCATTTGTGTGTTTGTATATTTGTGTGTACGTGTGTGTGCATGTGTGTGTACAGGAATATGTGAAATGCATTATCTGTTCATTTATGCAATTAAATGTAAAACATCTGTTTTAGATTTAGACATATAAACTAGACTCCTCTGCATTTCATTTATTCTTTTTTGTTTAAAAATATTTCCCTTTTGTTGCAATGAAATTCAGTAACTGGGTAAACTGTCTGTCATACAGGTATTTGCATTATTTCTGCAGGTTCTTAGGAATGAGTTTTCTTATTAACAATTAACAATGTTATTAATTAACAATGTCTTTAAACTCTCTTAGCCTCTCCGAGGGTTGTAAATTGGTTTCTAGATAGAGCTCCGTCTTACTGAAACAAGCAACTTCCACCCGTAGCTTTTTTTACACATTTATGGAGAACTATATGCCTGCCTTTCACTTGTAGTTGCCGCTAATGTCCCCTTGATAGTGTTTGAGCGGTAGTAATAGTCTGGTAGCATTTGCACTCATCTCATCTATATTTTTAAACTGAGCTACCTTTACTGTCCTACTACCAGCTGAGAACGCAACAGTCTTTATCTTTGTGTTCTCTTTTTTTCAGCACTTTAGCGCTTATGCCAAGACGTTTTTGTCACTAGCGTCTTTGTTCTATTTTTTTCACCATACCTAGTAGCTTCCTATTATGGTATATGCAGTCTGGCCCCTGTCGCATGGAGGCTTTTACCCCGGAATTGGCGGATACCTATTATTTCTATCTGAATGTGTTTAATATACTCTGTCCATCCCAAGCACTCCTGTAAGCACACGCAGTTCATACTTTTCAGCCTTCCTCGGTGACTAGGCTTGCAGTGTCCTATCTGGCCCTACAGTAAAGCCGGGTATCCACTCTCCCTGTAACTTGAGATCAATTTTTACCTTTTACCGAGATATGCCTCTATGTGTATGAATGTTACCCTTGGACCTTAAATATCAAGTGCCTGCCTTTCACTCCTACTGATAACCCTCTAACCTGTCCTTGTCCTACAAGCCAGGACTGTTCTAATTTATCTTGAAAATATTAAACACAGTGGGAGAAATTCACAATTATCAAGTGGCTGCCACCCCCTCACCATTTTGTGGTACTACTATAAACACATCCTGTGTGATTACATTAACTCTCATGGACTGCCAGATTTAAAGATTAGTATGAATTACATTTTACATGCTTTGTAAATGTTATTGTAGGAAATTCTTAGCTGTGACTGTATTTATCTGCTTGCTTATCCTATTTCTTTTGTATGTACCAGAAATTGGTCTGTAGTTAATAACCTTTGTATCATTTCATAGGCTAGTTCTTGTTTGTGCCAGGATATACCTGGGTCTTACCTAAATTGCTATTACTGTACAGCATATATTTCTTTTTCAAATTGCTTGTCATCACATTAAAACATAGGCTATTTTTGTTTTGTGCTAGGAAATACCTGTGTCTTACCTAGATGTTTTTTACTGTACAGCACTTTATAATTTTTGATTGTCATCACACCTAAACTCATTTGTTTTCTTTCTATTCCCTCCTAGCTCTCTACCTTCTTTCCCATACTAAGGGACCTGCTTGATCTTTCAAGACCCCTCCCTGCTTTTTTGTTACAACCATCCCAACGTCTAGCCAAGGAAACCTGTTGTCCCTGCACATATATTGTGCTCCCAGCTTCCATAAGGACTAAGAAAGTATGTTCCACCTTGGACCTACCTATTAAACTACATTATATATTTATTTAGAACTATCTAGCAATTAGAATAACTAAGCTAGACTACATTATATATTTATTTATAACTACCTAGCAACTAGAATATCTAAGCTAGTGAGCAGGGAAACCAGCAGCAAATATGTTTCTCCTCTACACCCCAATAGCAAATTGCTTCTTTTCACCCCCTTACCTACATTTATCTGCAACTCCTCTCTCTAGCTGTATCTAATACTATTATCTTCGTCCACCATACTTTCTGCCCACTAGGTGGCACCAATTTCCTATCTAGAGTTACACCTTGTACTCTGCATTCCCTACTATCTGTTCTTAATACTTTTATAGCTCTTACCCCTTGATGAGCTGAAACTCCTCTTGCTACTAAGACCTATTCCTCTCACCACTATCCAGCTGTACTCTGTTTTCTTCTCTTTATTCCACTATCTCTCACTACCTCTCTCCTGCATTACCACACTCTACTCACCCAGTGACACCTCAGGAGTCTGCGGCTCCCTGATTGTCTCTGTAGACTCTCTCTTGCCTGCTATAACCCGCTCCATTCGCCCTGCGGGCTCAATCTGCTCCCCTACCCTACCCCCAATTCCCACCCACCCCCAGGGGTCCTACCTTTATACTTACCAAGCCACTCGCTTTCATTCCTATCAAATCATCTTTCACCACTCTGTACAAACCTACCACTTATACAACCACTCACATACTAATAATCATTCTCCAATACCTCGTTCACACCCATTTAGTCCACACCCTCATTAACTCCAACCTCCTAATTTCCTACTATATTTTATCACCTCCTTCACCATGACCTTTACTTATACACTCATTTACATAAAACTGCCACTCCTCCTTTTACTACTATCTATCCTCTCTATTCCCTATACTCTCACTTACTACGAAAACCTACAATTCTCATCTTCTCACCAATCCCTTAAACAAACATTAATAATAAATCTTGAAATCTTTAGCCATTCTAACATAACATCCTCCTCATCCTATCTATCACCTAAGTACCACAGAGTAGCTCATTTTACATTTACACATTTTAGGAAAGCACAACTTAACTACACTAAACCACTGAAGTATCCATATAGTCCTCTCAAATATCCACTCCTTCATGGGGACATTCATCCCAACCCAGGACCCTATAACAACACCATAAGACAACTCACCCCCCCCCTTTCACTCCCAGTAATTCACAACTTATAGCTCACCTCAATTTAAGAAGTGTTAACAATAAAGTAAGCCAACTGCATGCTCTACTAGATACTCACTCTTTTGATATCCTATGCTTAACTGAAACCTGGCTTAAACCAGTTACAAAAGACAATGAAATACTCCCACCTGGTTATAACATCCTGAGGTTAGACCAAACTACCAAAAAGGGTGGTGGGGTAGCAATACTGCACAAATCTGATTTACAGGTCTCATCCATACAGATACAACCCCCTCTAGAAACCAATGTGGAAATACTTATTGCCAAACTCCAGCTCAATAATACTAAACCTATTAACATAATATGCTCCTACCTACCCCCAGGCAATAACATTAGCATCATAGAAAGTATCCTCTGCTGGCTTTCTACATCCTTCCCTCAAGAAACCATAGTACTCGGTGATTTTAATATAGACTGGAACTCCTGTACCACTTTAGAACCCACAACCCATATAAACCTCTACGGCTTCTCTCAGACTATTACCACCCCCACTAGGATCCATAAACCCACAGGCAAAGAAAGTATATTAGACTGGATCTTAATAAACTGCCACTCTCTCTCTTACAAAGTAAGTGTCCTTCCTGATGATATTAGTGACCACTCACTAGCCTACCTATGCAGACAAAAATCTTATATTCCAAATCAACCTACCTTTAAAATCACCCGCAACAAAAAAAAATTTAATCCAGTCAATTTTCAAACTGAGCTTCAAGCCTGTGACTGGTCACCCTTAAGGCACCTGCCAGTTGACAAAGCAGTATCCCATTTTAACTCCACATTCCTACAAATTTTAGAATTCCATGCCCCCTCACGCTCCATAAGAACTAGATGCAAAGCAGCCCCATGGCTCACTAAAGAAACCAGACAACAAATCCTCCAAAGAAACAAAATCTGGTCCAAATGGAGAAACACCAAAGACCCAATTGATCAGCAACACTTTAGACAACTAAGAAATGCAACCAAAAAATTAATACTTCAGGATAAAAAACACTATTTCTTCAAACTCCAACAAAATCACCATAGTCAACCCAAAAGCTTCTGGTCAGGCATAAATAAACTCTTACATCCAGGACTCTCTAAAACACCGACCCCATCTGGTCTCTCCCAGAACTCTCCAAATGAGATTGTTAATGCTTTTAACAGCTTTTTTAGTGAAACTATCCAATCTCTAGCAAACTCCCTACCACCTCTCAGCCCTACCCAATCACACTCCCCCACTACCTTACCACCTACCTTTTACTTAAAACCTATTCCCACAGCCCTTATCTATACTCTGCTTCATAAGCTCAAACCCTGTACACCCTCAGCCAATCTCCTACCACCTGAATACCTTCAAACTGCTGCTAAAGCTCTTGCCTACCCCATCTCTATTCTTATTAATAGAACCATAACTGAATGCTCCATTCCTTCACTATGTAAAATCTCTCATATAATCCCACTTCACAAAGGAGGGAACTCAACTGAACTCTCTAACTTCCGGCCCATAGCCCTACTATCACCACTAGCCAAAATTATGGAAAAATGTATCCACCAACAAATTCTTGACCACATTCTCCAATATAACCTCCTAGCTGACTGTTAACATGGTTTTAGACCATTCCACAGTACCACTACTGCTCTCCTATCCTTTACAGACTGTATTAATAAACATTGTAACAATAACATGCTCTCCTCTGCACTATTCATTGATCTCTCAAAAGCTTTTGATATGGTCAACCATCAATTATTACTCAATACACTCACCTCATTCTCACTTGACACACAGGCATTGCAGTGGTTCAAGTCCTGTATGCACAATAGACAGCAAGCTGTTCTTTGGGATAATAATCTATCCAAGCATCTCCCTGTTACCCTTGGTGTCCCACAGGGATCTATCCTGGGACCTTTACTATTCTCCATATTCATTAACGACCTTTCTACTAATTTACCTCTACCTACCTGCATACAATATGCAGACAACTCCACTTTGATTTGTAAAGCAACCACCTTATCTGAACTCCAGGCCATCACCCAATCAGTATTCAACCATGTTGAAAACTGGTTCCAACAACATCATCTCCTCCTTAATGCCAAAAAAAAACAAGCTATTATTATTTACTCCAACTAACAAATCCACCCCACTAGATTTCTCTATTACCTCCATTGATGGTACAATCATAGCTCCTGACCCAACTACAAAACTCTTAGGTGTATTGATTGACCACAACCTCAACTTTGATGCTCATATTAATGCCACCATCAAAACTGTAAACAGAAAACTTGGATCCTTATATAGAATAAAACCTTTTCTTACACCAGAAGCCAGAACTACTATTGCCCAGACCCATCTGATCTCCACCCTCTTCTATGCCTTGCCAGTTTATACAAATCTTTCCAAAAGCAACCTAAACAAACTGTCTACTTCGTATAACAATATTGCCAGGTTTGCTACTGGGTCCTCATTTAGAACACATCACTGTCTAAACCTAAAACTTCTAGAATGGCTTGAACTAAATAACCAGCTAAAATTTCAACAACTCTCCATTACTCATAAAATACTAAATCAACCTAGTAAGACTCCTATTCTCAGTAGCCTTATCTCCCCCTACACAAACCTTTCTAACCTTCGCTCAGCAAATAAACTATTGGTTACCTCCCTGAAATCCCACAACAAGGCAGGTGATTCTCTTTTCTCTAATTCTGTGGGGAAGGTTTGGAACATACTTCCCACTAATCTTACATCTCTTTCATCATTACCTCTCTTTAAAAATCAACTAAAGATTCACTTAAAATCACAATGGCTTTGTCCTTGTACTAACCCAGACTAACCCCCCCCCCACCATTACCTTTTCTATATCTCTCCTCCTTACCCACTTTGTAGTATAACAGCAATTCCTCACTCTTCCCCATCCTAATATCTTATTCCCAACATGCTATCACTGGGCATGCTCCTTACTATTTATTCATTCCTCTGTGAACTCTTATCTTCCCACCTCATACATAAACCTTTCTATTTCTTCCACTTTGACTATAATTACTTCCTCTTGTACTTACCCTCCAGATTTTTTCTCCTACTTCCTGTCCTCTAAAATTTCACCATCTACCCTGTGTTTTACACCTTACATTACCTTTTCTTGACCTTTCATAATCTTTTTATAGCATTTTTAAAGACACATTCTTACCCTTTATACTAATATTGAATGATTTATCCCTTTCTCTTGGTCTTAATACTGCATTCTACCTTATTAACCTACTACTCACAATCTGTGTATTTTTAGTTTCTATATAATCTAAGCTGATGGAGAATTTTTTATTTACTTTACATATTGCATGTATCCTTTTTTGTATTGTGTTTCTTTTGTATTGTCTTGATTTTATCTAGTTTAAAAGTGGAGCTTTTCTCCCCGGGCCTCTACTGAAAATGGACATATATCCAGTTGGACTAGCCCGGTCAACAAATGTAAAACAAATAAAAAATAAAATAAATTATGTGAAGTTTTTGGCTTTACTTCCAAGGTAATTTTTAATGTTTTTATAGAATAAGGTAATATTTGGGATTATTTCAACAGGTACATTCAGACATTATTTTTGAATTTTAGTTATATATTTTAATTCATCTGATCTTACTTAGTACAGATGTTCACAATCATACTACTTTTGTTTGTAATTCCATTTTTTAACAGACTGGCCATGTTTGCAGTTTGTTTTTATTTGTATTACTTACCCCAATTTTTATTCTAATGTGGATGCTGCCCTGTCTAGAGCTTTGATTACTATAGAATAATCTATTTTTGAGTTTGAGTACATATTTTTATGAGCAAAGAATTGGTGAATTTTCATTTTTCCTTCAACTGTGAATCAGTTTAAGTTAATGCAATTGGTTACAGGGCATGTGTGGTTGATGACATACTTGGCATACTGATAAATGCTTGATGATACATATACTATGGTGATCAATAAATTTATAAATACTATGTAGCTGATAAACATACCACAGTTATTTATCAGTATACAGTTATAAGTCAAATGCTTTTATCCTAGCAATGTACCTACATATAGGAATGGGATAAACATAAAATGTGCATATCTTTCTATTATCCCATGAGAACTGTAGTCTAGTAAAAAGGTGTTTAAGGAGCACAGATTTGCTGGATATAGATGCAGCACATAGGCTGGTATTCAGAAAGAGCTGCTCCAACTGTAAGCCCTAACATGGATGGAAAACCTGAGGTAGCCCTTTCCAGTACAGAAACAGTGCCCTGCAATGATTTGACACGTTTGATAAAGTCACCATAGTAACTGTCTCCTTGGTCATGCTAAATTCTAATAAGACATTTTGGGGTGCAGCCTATGCTAAATAGCCATGTGATCTCTTCCAAAAATGCCTCCACTTAGGGTAGTTACTCAATATGGCTGTGTAAATTAACATGGCAGAAATGCTGTTTTCCCCCATTGAAGTCAAAAGGGAAGACTGCACAAAAGATGAGATCAGGTGAGTGTCTGCAGAGTGGTACTGAGGTGGAGGTCATGTGAGTGTGTGAAAGTGAGTGTGTGTGTGTGTGTGTGTGTGTGTGTGTGTGTGTGTGTGTGTGTGTGTGTGTGTGTGTGTGTGTGTGTGTGTGTGTGTGTGTGTGTGTGTGTCTGTTTGTGTGTGTGTGTATGTATGTGTGTGTGTGTATGTGTGCGTGCATGTATGTGTGTGCATGTGTGTGTGTGTGTGTGTGTGTGTGTGTGTGTGTGTGTGTGTGTAGCTGTGTTTGAATTTATGCACATGTGTGTGCATGTGTGTGTGTGTGTTTGTGTGTGTGCATGTGTGTGTGTGTGTGTGTGTGTGTGTGTGTGTGTGTGTGTGTGTGTGTGTGTGTGCAGCTGTGTTTGAATTTATGCACATTTGTGTGTGTGTGTGTGTGTGTGTGTGTGTGTGTGTGTGTGTGTGTGTGTGTAGCTGTGTTTGAATTTATACATGTGTGTGGGTGTGTGTGTGTGTGTATGTGTGCACGTGTGCGTGTGTGCGTGTGCACGCGTGTGTGTTTGTGTGCAGCTGTGTTTGAATTTATGCAAGTATGTGTGCATGTGTGTGTGTGTGTGTGTGTGTGTGTGTGTGTGTGTGTGTGTGTGTGTGTGTGTGTGTGCAGCTGTGTTTGAATTTATGCATGTTTGTGTGTGCGTGTGTGTGTGTGTGTGTGTATGTGTGCGTGCGTGCATGTATGTGTGTGTGCAGCTGTGTTTTGAATTTATGCATATGTGTGTGTGTGCAGCTGTGTTTGAATTTATGCATGTGTGTGTGCACGTGTGTGCTCTCATGTGTGTGTGTGCGAGCATGTGTGTGCACGTGTGTGTGTGTGTGTGTGTGTGTGTGTGTGTGTGTGTGTGTGTGTGTGTGTGTGTGTGGTGAATATGGGGTGAGCGGTGCTTGTACCAACATGATGCATGAGCCAGCAGTGATGATTACCACAATAAAGTGCTGATCACTACTAGAGGTAAAACCCATGATTCCCAGCTGTGCAAGTTCAGAGATAACCGTGCCTTCCTCGCCTTAAGGCTACAGCTGTTTACATAAGCACAAGAAATGCTGTCTAAATCCAAGCCAAAGTCTCTAGCCCATTAAATAATTCTCTTTTTAAACTTTAATAATTTTATTGTAGCTCTGATATACAGTGGAAAAAACTTCTTTCATAGTCTGAGAACAGACTTTGCAATAAATACCTTTCTCTTTTGGTGTTCTGAGTTAAGTTACTTAAAGACTGTGTGAGATCAAGTCTAAGGCATTTAGTGGTAGTGTCAACCTATATCCAGAACAAGGCTGTTAGTTCTTCATTTGGTCATTTTATTAAATGTATAACATTACTTAACCACAGCCTCAGTCAAAGAAGATAGCTGTGCAAATGAGGTCAATGATAAAAATTAGTAAATGAACAAACAAAAAGAACCATACTTCAAACACCAATAACATTTATTAACAAAAATTATAGCAAACAAAGGTTTTGGGACACATCCCTTCCTCAATGCTAAAAATACAATTAAAATCATCTATTATATATTTAGCACATGACACAAGACCAGTGCAATCCATTATAACCATACTCCTTGGGGATGTAACTCACTTGATGTACCAAACAACTAGAAAGACCCCAGATGTCCTTAACTAAGATCACAGGCACAAAGATCACGTACTATCAAGAGAGAGGCTGGAAGTAATATCTTTGCAGTTATTGCTTTTTAGATGCTTGCAAGGGGATCTGTGCTTAGTTTTCCATACCACTGGGATCCCCAGTTGTCCTAGACCTTCTGTGCCTCTTTAAGTCTTATAATTCCACTACAAGATTAACATAACAAATACACGCCAGACAGACAGATTCCTCATACTGCTACTCCCCCACCTCTTGTACAGACTGCCCCTGCAGGTAAAAAAGGATGACACATTATCATCCTTCAAATGGAACGTAGTTGCTTATATGGGCACCCGAGGAATTACCCCAGAATTGACTGGTCTAGCCCTCCTAGTAAAAGGAGGTATGGCCTAGAAGTGGGCACTGGAAAGGTGAATGCCTTGAATTTCTTATAAATTCTAGTGAGTATGACATCTTTTTAACATATTCAGCTGACTTTGCAATATCATCTTGAGAGGGTAGGGTCTCTCAGTATCACATTAACTTTTACATAACTTCTACATAGATTTATGTTGATTTATTGTGCCCTTTTGCATTTAACAAATGATTTGATAATAAGACTGACTCCACAATTATAGTCAAATTGGAAGTCCGTTTTTAATTTGCTCTTGTGATGTGTGGGGAAAGAAGTGTTACTAGTTGTGTTGGTAATAGCATAGATAGATGAAAGATTAAGTTCTAAAGATGGAGATGGAATTACTTATTTATTTATTTTATTTTATTTTACATTTGTTGACCGGGCTAGTCTAGCTGGATATATGTCCATTTTCAGTAGAGGCCCAGGGAGATAAGCTCGAAAAAGTTAAAATAAAATTTACATTAAAGAAATACATGAAAATAACAGAGTAAAAGAATGCATTTTAACTGGTGACGTATTTATAAAGTATAAAAATGCAGTAAGTAGAACATAAATGGTAAAAATATTGTTACGAGACATTCTGAGAGAATACTAGCATAATGTACAGTAACTGTGGATAAAGGAAAGTAAGAAGAAAATAGCAGTTATGTAAATACATCTAGTGGTATAACATGTGCAAAGAAAAAGAAAAAGAAAAAAACACACTTTTTATATATATATATATATATATATATAGATAGATAGATAGATAGTAAGAAGGAGAAATAGTTCAATGGATGTAAATATGAAGTAGATTTAGGGTTTTAAAGGTCTGGAATTTAGTCAGGTGTCAAGAGCTAGATAGTTAGTCAGGATTAGTACAGGGGCACAGCCATTGTGATTTGAGGTAGAGCTTAAGTTTCTTTTTAAAGAGAGATTTTGAGGGAATAGTAGAAAGTTCAGAGGGAAGCAGGTTCCAGTGTTTTCCAGCAGTGTTAGAAAAAAGGGAATCTCCAGCCTTGTTGTTTGCTTTGTCAATATTTACAAGAAGTTTGTGTGAGGATCTTAGGGACTTTAGGTTATGGTAGGGGTAAATAAGAGTAGATAGCATAGGTGTTTTGGCAGGTTGATATATAATTTGATGGGCTATGGCTAGTTGATTAATTTTTAGTTGCTGCTGAAATTCAAGCCAGCCTAGTTGCTTTAGATTAGTACAGTGGTGGGTTCTGAAAGGGTTACCTGTAGGAAATCTGGTTATGTTGTGGTAGGAGTTTTCTAATTTCAAAAGATTCTTTTTTGACAGGTTAGTAAATATGGGTGAGGCATAGAGAAGGGAAGAGATTAGGTGGGAGTGGGAAATAGTTTTTCTAGATTCTGGAGTGAGGAAGGGTTTGATTATGTAAAGAGAGCCTATTTTTTTATTAATAGTTTTCAAAGTGTTGCTTATATGGGTGTCGAAGTTGAGGTTGTTGTCAATGGTAATGCCTAGCAGTTTGGTAGTAGGATCTTGTGATATAGGTGTGCCATTTTTAGATGTTATTGTACAGTCTATACGGGGAGATTTACTTGAGGCCTAGAACAAACTGAATTAATTATAGTTGAACCATTGCTTAAGTTCTTAGAGTCTTTAGAGGGGTCAGAGTAGTTACTATTTTCATTAAGTCATTTGGCACTTCTGTCTTATCTATGTCACTTCTCACGGTATTCGACTGTGTAAAGATTAAAAATGTAATCATGAAAAAAATTACCAAATTAAAAAAAAAATAGAAACAAAACAGCCACAAGACAACACTTATTTCCCCTAGTGCATCAACAACTGCACTGTGGGGAGGCTGTTGCTGAGATGTGAGAAATGCAGTTATGTTTATTATAGATTTTTGTATAATAGTTACAAAAATAGATCTAGAGAAAGAAATTATCCATAAGAAAAAATAAACTAAATATACACATAAACAACACATGCACAATCCCCTCCCCTAAAAAAAAAAAAAACAATTCTGCCACTTAAACAAATCCCACAGAATGAAATTTACGGAAAATATACAAATTAAAAATAAGTAAATAAATAAAAACTGGACTGCAATTAGTCAATCAGAAAATTGTATTACTAGCAAATTGAACCTGATTCTGAATGTATACACTAAGACTAACCTAAATTAAAATTAACTGTACGATAAATTAACAAATCCTGTATTAACATGAAATAAGACAAAACAAAATAATAATAAAACTTACATCAGAAATAGAGTATAAAACTTATCCATGGGATAACTCATTTATAAAAGACTGTG
>NC_056728.1:1035872345-1035882345 GCF_019279795.1 Protopterus annectens
TTGAATATGTGGCTGTTTTGCATCTTTCTCACAGCATGTACCATTGACAAGATATTTGCATTTGTTTGGCATGTGAATTTATTTTACTTTATTTTCTTTAAAAAAAGCAAATGAATCTTAAGAAGTATGTAGACTGTTATAGGTGTGGCACATTCCACAGCTGCAATGCATGAATGAGTTAATGCATATAAAAACATTGAATGATGTTTATTATTTAACTGTGAAATAATTTAGCAGAATTTTATCTGTTAAAAGTCCTTGTGTCTACCCTTTATCAGCAGTGTTTGTAATGATCTCACTTATTGTCTATTGTAATTTTGATGCCCATTATTGCACATCCTAAATTTATAACAAAATAAACAACAAATAAATAGAAATACAACAAAACATACTGTATTCATTTAAAAAATTGGTCTGTTGACTTTGCTATTTTGTATTGAATGGATTATGGAAGCATGCACATTTAACTTGTAACAGTGCAGTAAGGATACATTTCTGGTGAACCTCGATAGTTCTGCAGCTGTTAAAAGCATGGCAATGGTCCTAATTTTAATGACTGGACCCTCCGCCTTGACAACACATTTATGCCTCCTATAACCAGGATGCAGGATTACACATAAGCACATTTTGTAAGTTATGATTTTGGATCATCTTCTTTTGTTGTTGATGATTCCTTACTATGGGTTTGAAAGCTGAGAGGTTGCAAGTTATGTGAGTATACTCTCAGAAAATATTCACAATTAGCATTTGTTACTTCTGAGAATAGATCACCAGTGTAACACACAGCTTTGTATGGCAGCCTGCCAACATATGTGAGAAAAAATAACGTTTCTGTGTATGAGAAGAATTATCCCCCCCATGGTGCAGTGACCTTTGAGTTGTTTAAGTTAAGAGGCACATAGAGCAATACCAGCACGGCAAATGTGGGGAGCTTTGTCCCCAGTAAAAATGACCTTTAAATTCCTGTCATCCACAAACACACACACACATACCTTTAATCTACTATGCACTCAGGTCAAGGCCACAGAGTGTCAGGTGTATTATATGTCAGAAAAATGCCAAAGAAGCTGAAAAGTAAGGTGTACAAAACAGTAGTGTGACCAATACTACCACATGGTTCAGAAATCTGGACAGTAAAGGCAGAGCAGTTGAGGAAAATAGAAGTGATAAAGTTGAAGTGTCTGAGATGGGTGATAGGATGCTCATTGGGGGCCAGTCAGAGAAATAAGAACATAATGGAAGAAGCTAGAGTAACTCCAATTGCAGAAATGGTCAAAGAGAACAGATCACGGTGGTTCAGGCACACGAGCATTAAAGCAGAAGACAATCTGGGGAAGAATAATTAGGACAGACAATAAGACAGCAAGAGGAAACAAGGGTTTACAGTAAAGAGGTGGATGGATTGAGTGAGAGAAGACCTACAACAGTCAAGCATGAGTGTCAAAGGAGGCAAGGCAGAAGAGTGACATTGAATAGACAGAGATTGCAATACTTGGCACAAAACCCCAACCTAATGTAAAAAATTAAAAAAAGGGGTTGATGATGATGATGTTTATGAAATGAATCTGGACAGTGCTTCAGTCTCACATTATTAATGCATAAAATCAGAGTTACCAATGTACTCTACACCAAACCATACTTTGATAACCATTCATAGTTAATTTGACATCAGTGTGTGCACATGTAGAGCCATAAAAAAAGATGCCTTCTCGATGTCAGCCACCCACAGAAAGAATGCAGTGATGAAATAGATTTATTAAGAGCAGTTATGTAACTCATTCCTGTTTTAAAGAAGGCTAATATTATAATCACCAACAGACACATTCATGGGGCATGACAATTCACCCATCCTCACAATATTTATCCTCATAAATTTCATCCTTATGAGGAAACCATTCTAGTCTCAAGTTAAACTCTCTACTGCCTGGGCTTTGCAGTGATTATTGCTATCTGAGTCATATTGATCCAGTTGTGTAGTCTGTTGTTAAGACACACAGAGACGGGGTTACATTTGAGGCCATTAACTAAGATACTAAGAGTAAAGTGGGAGCCTATATAAGCAGCCAACTTAGTTGTTATTCATTCCCTATAGTAATGTAATAACGATTTTCATGCTGAAAGATGAAGTCTTTAAATTTAACTAGGATCTATGACTTTCCTTGTTGCCTGGATATAGAGTTTGACAGTTTTCTAGTTACTTAGATTATTTGCTAGAAGAAGAAGAAAATTCCTCCACAAACTCATTTGAAATATAGCTTGTTCACTGCATTACATGTATTGCTTCTTCCACAGAAATGTATCTTTTAAGTCCTGCCTTTCAGAATTACCCTCAGTTTCAAAGGAAAAGATAAGAATCTGTAAAGATTTTATTATTTAAATGTTTAATTGGGGAAAAATTGTTTTTTATAGACGCACTGATGGAAAAGTTACTGTCACATAGCAATGCAGATCTTTAGTAACCGTTGTGAGACACTTCTATGATATTCTTAAAACATTTTGTAGCCTTTTTCCATTGGATCACAAGAATATGCTTGCAACACATGATTCAGGTCAATCTAGCATCATTGGATTAGGAGGAGCTGCCATGGCCAAGTGTGGAATGAGTGACAGGTAAGTGCTTTCCCATGGTGAGCTAGGGTCTCACAACTGATCAACAATGGGTCAGTGATTTCTTCATTTGCCCATGTAGTGTGTAACTTTACACTGCAAAACTGGAGGCCACATATATGCAAGAACACAAGCTCCACGTGCAGCAAATATATAGTAGAAGGGGCAGCTGTGGTGTGGAAACACAGGAACATAAACATAACTGAAGCTTGAGAACTCCATAACTTGTTGCAGCACTACTGTCTGTACTTAATTATTCTTTTGGAGGGAATGTATATCTGGTGGTTTCTTGTCCCAAGGAGTAAACTGCTCTTTATGTAGCTGAGTGGGATGCTTAATCATCACGTGGAACTAGAAATCCACTACCTCCTAGAAAAAAATCAGCACATGGAATCATTTTGTGATTACAGATCTTGGCTTTAAAGCATGATTTGGAGATGACACGATCAGTATACTCTCTAGCAGAATAAAAGTCAGGTAATTCAGTACTGAAGAAGAAGTGGTAGAGCCTTTCTATCCTCAAAATGCAGAGCCCATACAAATGCAGATTGTTTCTTCATGCACTGATAATGTCATTTTCTGTTTTATCAAGCAGTAGGTCTCAGATTGTTGGTGACATTTAATTTGTAATGGATGTTTTCAAATCTGATGCCAATCTCAGTAAGAGACTCTTCAAAATCAGGCAGGTCTTCTAAAGTCGAGTGGCTAAGTCTCATATTTCTTTATGCTGATGTTTTGTAGTGAGCTACAATGTTTAAATTTTGTGTGAAATGTGTTACAATGTTGTCATGATTTGTTTCTACTTCTTTGAAGAGTAAAATAAAATTATGTTTAAATTCTGATACATCCATATTTAGTTACCACACTTGCTGAACCATTGGAAAATACATTGGTTATCTTGTTTTTCAGAAAAAAAAATATAATGCTGCAAAATTCTACTTTGGTTTCTTAGTCTTTCAAAAATATCTATATTGGATTCAGAAGATAACTCAAAACAAAAATACCACTATAAAACAAAATATTTTATTCAGCCAAAGGACCTTTCACAAGCCCTTGTAAAGCCTGAGCACAAAATCCCTAAACCTTTCTATAATTAGTAGATAAATTGTTTGAAACTGAATTTTACCAGGTTTGTACTTTAATATGTAACAGACTGGAGGAAATTGTGTAAAATAATTTCCAATGTAGTGATGATCTGTTTATTTATTTTATTTTGCATTTGTTTACCAGGGTAGTCCACTGGGCCATTAAGAGCGCATTTTCAGTGGAGGCCCGGGGAAAAAAGCTCCACAATAACATGAACAAGGAGTGTAATTATACAAAATCAGTAAAATTACAAGAGTATATACAACAAAGGTAACATATCTGATAATTGGTTGAATTACTGGTAAAATAAGCTGACAAAATAAAGAACAACAAAGGTAAAGGTCCTGGCATTACATCGATGTTTCTGGCATTAAAACAGAGAGGCTTTTGTCTGGCTTTATTACAAAGTACAAACTAAACATCAGTATCAGCAAAAGGCAAATGCAGTCAGGTTTTGGGAGGAGGAGACAAGGAACAGGTGCAATTCCAGACAGACGCTGGGTAGTGTTTTAGAAACGATTTGAAAGGGGGAAGATTTTGGGTAGTTCTAATAGTTAATGGTAGGGTATACCAGTTTTTGGCTACAGAACAAGAGTATAGAAGCTAGCCTACTGGCAGGTTTGTTTTTTGTACCAGTAAGAGGTGCTGATTTCTGGATCTGAGAGGCCTCCTAGAATGGTAGTAACTAAATATCAAGCTAAGAGCAGGACAGTTTGATGGTTTAAAGACTATTTTGTGTGCTGTTGTTAATTGCAGGTAGGAGAGGAGGTGTGCTAGTTCTAGCCAGTTTAGAGAGTGGAGAGCAGCCCAGTGATGGGTAGAGTGTTTGACATTACTGGTAAATTTGGGTGATTTTGTTATAACATGTCTCAAGTTTAGATTTTAAGAAGGATTGGAGATTAATAAGTAGAAGAGCACCATATTTGAGACAGGGCAGTAGGTGTGTTGAAGCAAGGACTTATTTTGTGGAGAGGCTTAGGAAGCATTTATGCCTATAGAGGATTTTTAGCTTTTGGTGAGTTTTGTTGATCAGAATGTATGCAGCAGATTAACTTTATAAAATAATTTTGTTTCAGGGTTTCTTTTTTCTAATGCCTTGCCTTAGTCCAAGATTAAAAATAATTACACAAAATTACAACAGCTGCTGAGTGTGAAGCAGATGAAATGAAAACCATAAACTCCAAATAAGAGGTGAAAATAAAAATAAAAACTAACCACAAACAGTCCGGAAATAAAAATGGAAAGATTTAATACCAAATTCCATAATATAATCACAAACAAGCATGACTCAGCACTTTGACCTTCATATAAGAGGTCATTGTTATCTTACAGAAGACTATACAAGTTAACAGCTACCTCAAGTGGAAGAGTTTAAATATATTCAGTTCTTGTCTATGTGTGCGAGTTTACAGTTGATTGAGAGATTGACCAATGGATAAGTACAGTGTTGAAATAAAATCTGACTCATAGGACAAAGTTCACATTTGGCTAATCAGTCAATGCCCTCATCCACATGTGTGGTCATGTCCTTTGAGAAATGATCGAAATTACAAAATTGTAAATAAATATGACAGAATTAGGTTCCCTTGCAGGGTAACTGGAATCACTTTCTATGATGGAGTCAGGAGTCTTGCAATTCCAGATGACTTTGCTACCCCTATGTTTAAAGGAGCCACTTGAGATGGTTTAGGTTAGGTACCCGATGAGGATGCCCATTGACACGTCCCCTGGGTATTCTATTTATGGTTAACAGTGAGTAGACATCAGACTAAACTCTAGATGTACTGGATGAATTATATTTGGAACACACTGGCTATGCCCCTCTACTAAACCTGACTGATCAGTTTTTCTACCTTTTCTACTCATAACAGGTACTGCCTGCCCACTACTTCCTTATAACTAGCTCTACCTTCCTTCTTGCCACTTTACCTTTTTGCTATCCCTTACCCTTCTGTTCATCCCTTAAGCTTACTCTTAGTGTGGAAACTCTTTAATATATATAAAAGACACACTTATGCCTCTTTTATTTTAACTTTCTGTATTCTATCTGCAATCTGAACTGTACCTGCCTACTGCACTGCAAAGTATTTCTGCCCTCTCTGTAATTTTGTCCACTGTACCTGCCTTTGGCACTGTGATGTATTTCTGTCCTCTTTGATTTTTCCAGCCTAACTTCTAATACTCTCTGTAAATATAAAGGTTTTATTTTCCTCTTATCCCAGACCTATTTCTCCCAGACTATAGTATAATATTAGACCTATTTTTAGTATTGTACTTGAATTTTAAAATGGGAGGTACTTAGACCTCTATGATAATTTATGTATTAACCTGTAACAACATTGTTTGTAAAAATGTTTTATTTTGCTATTTTTTTTTTTTCTGCTTGGAGCTTATCTCCCCGGGCCTCTGCTGAAAATGGACATGTATCCAGTTGGACTAGCCCGGTCAACAAATGTAAAATAAAAAAAAATAAAAATAAATAAATTATACTTTACAATAATGAAGGAAAGAGTGAAAGAAAGAAAAGAAAGGAAGAATCTCCCTTTCTTTGTGTAGACAAAACAAGCAAATTTGTATTTTTCACATGGGAACTTGGTGCTGTGTGATTATATGTCAGAATAGCTGCGGATGCCATAGGAGGAGCACACAACTGTTTCTATGGAAACAAAAGTCTACTGAATACGCTGTAACATTTTATTAGACATAATTTACAGATCCAGTATGAGTTTGTTGAGCTGAAAATCACTATCACCTATAGATTAGAAAATTCAGAATCATTTGGGTTTGTCCTTGTTTGAGTAACTTTCAGCAATACAGGGAGTACCTACATACAAACATAAAATATAAAGAGGTTGCATTTCTTATTGTTGATGTCCAAACTGCCTTTGATTTTGCAGTGAAGATTTACTTCATAGAAGTGAAAATGACACTTTGATGAATTCAAATTCATTGCCAGGGTATTTCTATGTTGAATTTGTGAGCTTATAACTGTTTCAGTAGACAAAACTGTACAATATCTCTCTCTAAATAAAAGCAACATTACAGTGCATTTTACAGCATCATAAGCTTGGCCTACTTTATGAATTATTTACAAATATTTACATTATAAGACAAATCAAAGATGGCTGGTCATGCCATATGTACTTATTACCAGGAAGATGCAGTTGTGATGTAACTTGTTCCAGAAAAACAAATAAAATGTTCACAGCATTTATTTCATCCTTTGGGGCTTGTGTTTGCACAGACATGCTTTGTTCACATATTCCTTAAGTATCAGAATTGTCCAGTGACGCCTTAAGCACATTACAAAATCATCCTGTGTCAGCCGGACTGTAATTATAGTTAGAAAAAAACATACAGATCATTTCAAAGAGACAAATGAATATTACATCTCACATGAAAACAATAAGACTAAACATATATTAACTAGAGTAACTGGGGAAGGGTGGCTATTTCAGAACTCTTGAGATATCCTTAAGATGCTATACTGGCATTCACTGACTTATTTTACGCTAAATGTGGACCTGTCTGTCCATATACTAGTGTTACTTGCTACTAAAATAGGTTAAGGCAAGTCAGCATAGTTTTTTGATTTGTACATTAAAGTAATGACTTTAGTATTAGGATTGATGTTAGTCTGATGGGAAATTGTACAAGTGACACACAAATTAAGAAACAGCTTTATGAGAATGATTTCCTTACATCACTGTTGATATCTGTTCTTGTTGTGTGGCTGAAATTAACTTTCTCTGGGTATATATTTAACTCTGGAAATGCTCATAGTGCATTTCAGACTCACTTCAGAGTTTTGGTGACATGGATACATGAAGTAGTCAGGAATTTTTATGAAATATCCTGCAGTGCACTTCCCCAAGCAGGCCTCACTGCTATCTGATGTCTTGAAACTGCAGTCATATACATTTACTGGTGAATCTCTTCAGTAGACTAACTGTATTAATATATGACCAAATAGTTCTGGCAAGACAATATTAGTTCCAAATTCCTATCCTTCTTGTATCAGACAAACCTGGTGATGTTTCAGAAATGCCATTTTACTAGTCCAGTCTGCACTGGAACAATTAACTTTTACAAAACTCTTTGAATATGGGATTTTTTGTAAGTATATTGCACCACGTGTGTATCTGCATTTCTGTACCCCATCAATTCATCTATGTATCTAAATAGCTATTACATCTGTGGGATAAGATTAAATCCCCCTTCATCAGCCCTGTGGGTAAATTATTTACTGATGTTAAAATTTTAATATAATCCAAAGATATTACATTACTTACAGTTTTAGGCATCAAACCCCAAATTCTCTGCCTAACAGTAAAAATGTTTACAACGCTAATAATAATAATAATCCACGGCCCTCTTCAAGTGCTACAAGTGATTATAGTGTTTAATATTATTTGGTTGAATAGTCTAAGTACTCACAGTGCTCACAGAAAACTGATTATTTCTCATGTTTTCTCTGTGCATACTAATTACAAAAACCTGCAGCATGCCATATCTTCTGTGTCACATAAACTTAAATCTAATCATCAGAATATCTTTTATGGTGTTATATACAAGAGTAGGATTACATCTGCTATGACTGAGTATATTCCTGGTTGATTTAATCAGTGCTCATAATCTAATCCTTTAGGCTCTTTAATCATCGTAGTGAATCCGTTTTGACACTCTTTAGCTTTTGTTGGCATCATTTGTTAAAAAGAGACCAAAAATATTTATTCCAGTCTATGTTTGATTAAGCTGCAGATAAGGTATTTTAATGCCTTTAATTTCCTTGTTTGATATGTTCCTGAATGCATGCTTTCAGCTTGTTGCATTCTTTTACATTTTCAATGTATGCTTTAAAATCAAATTTGTTATACTGCAGTCTGGCTATGTGTAATCACACTCAGATTCCTGGTTTCATATATAATAGTTCCTGATGATATTAAAAAATGTTAAATTATATTTCTTTAATCTTGTATCTGTTCCTTCACATGCATTTAACTCAATGTAATTATTTTAATTTTATACATATTGCTACAGAATATCATTATCCTCATTCACAACAATGATAATAATAATAATAATAATAATAATAATAATAATAATAATAATAATAATAATAATAATAATAATATCACCATTATCATTAACTCCCATTTTCCCATTTTGTACATGTCTGGATGACACCTCTGCAGTGGACATTACCTACAGCCAATGTAGCCACCACTGAGTGGATACCCGTGTCGTGACTATATAAAAATATTTCTTATTTATTTTATTTTATATTCATTAACTGGGGGTGTCTGGGTGAGCCAAAAAGGCCCTTTTTTAGCAGAGGCCCGGGGAGAAAAGCTCCACATAGAAAAAATACAGATACATTTAAATATTTAGACATGATCAGTATACACACAAATTACAATAGACATGTTTTTACAGTGGTATGCAGCACATCAACAGTTACAGTGGAGAGAACAAACAAGAAACTATTAATTTAAAAATAAATGTAATTAATAGATTTTTGGTGCACAGCTGAAATTTTGAACATAGGTACAGTACATACATTGTATATTAGCCAGTGTTTGTGAGTAAGAGTGAAAACTATTATCATGTACTCTAGGTTTAGTATGTGTACCTTATCTGCTTTCACTAGCCTGGGGAGCAGTCATGGTACTGCCAGCTTTGCTTGAGATGTTGTCTGATGAGGTTTTTAAAAAAGGCTTTGTTCGATGTGTTTTGTATGCTAGTGGGATGAGAGTTCCATTTTTTAGCCACTAAACTACTATATAGTGTGTCTCCAAAGCTATTGTAGCTGTTGGTGACTTCTAGTAGTAATTTGCTTGATGATCTAAGAGGCCTTTTGGCTGAGCAATGTTGTACTAGGTTTTTGAGGGCAGGATACTTATTGGGGAGGTAATAGATAGAATGACAGAGGCAGAGCTGATTGTAGGATAGGAGGTTGGGCAGTTCAAGCCAGTAGAGCTGTCTCAAAGCAGTACAGTGATGAGTTCTATATGAACAATTTGCAGCAAAGCGGGCAATTCTGTTATAGCAGGCTTCCATTTTGCTTAGTTCAGTTTTGTTGAGATTAGTTAGAATTGGAGATGCATAGAGTAGGGTGGATAGAAGTTGGGAGTGAGCAATGGCTTATCTTGTGTTGTTGGTAAAAATGGTTTGATATGGCAGAGTGATCCCAGTTTGGCATGCACTTTTTTAATAGTTAAGTTGAGATGACTATCAAATTTTAGGTAGGAGTCTATGGTCATTCCCAATAGCTTAGCCTGTGCTACCAGAGCGATTGGAGTAGAAT
>NC_056728.1:1035887345-1036047345 GCF_019279795.1 Protopterus annectens
TACTGAAGGTGTGTGTACTCTCAGCAGCCACACGGTAAACATACAGAGTTTCATTTTCACAACCGTTTTATTTATGTTTTGTTAGCTTAGTTTAGTTAGGAAAAGCAAGAAAAGATGTCAGCAGATGATTATGGCAAATATGTCATCAGAGGATTATGGCAGGCTGACAGTTAACCAGTTGGCTGAGGTGTGCAAAGCCAAAGGACTGATGCATGCCAACCTGACTAAAGAGGAAATGATTTCTGCCTTATTTGCAGCTCAGACCAGAAACTGGGAAGGCAACCAGTCTGGTGATGGTGATTTGCAGCCTTCAGAAACAAGACAGTTCACCTTTTCCTCAGAAGACTTAAAAATCCATCTGGAGTTGAAGAGAGTTGAACTAAAAGCCAGCCATTTGGAATTAGAATCAGCAGAGAGACTGCAGCATTTGGAGGTCAAAGAAAAGGAGTACTGGATGGAATTAGAATCAACAGGGAGACTCCAGCATTTTGAGGCCAAATAAAATGATAGACTGCAGAGCTTGAAGGCTGAAGAAAATGAGAAGCAGTGTCAACATAAGAGGGAGATGCTGACTCTTCATCAGAATCATGAAGTTAATGAGGAAGGCAATAACTGAACCACAGAAGCAATAAAGGTCAGTAAAGTTATTCCTCAGTTTACAGAGGATGATAATTTTGATAGTTGTATTCATATATTTGAAAGAGTATGTAAACAGTATAATGTTGACCAAGGGTTTTGGGTACGGTTCCTGCCCCCCTTACTTCATGGTAAAGCTGTAACTGCTGTTGTCTGATACTGATTATTTAAACTATGATAAAGTAAAACAATGTTTATTGGAACGTTTTAACACTTGAAACTTACATAAAAAAGTTTCATGAGCATAGACACAAGGCAGTTGAAAGTGTATGCGATTATATTGCTGAGTTAAGCACTTTATTTTATAGGTGGGTGGGTGAGTGGGTGTCAGGTCACCACTTTTGAAAGGCTGGCAGACCTTTTGGTGAGGAAACAATCCCTTAGCACTTTGCCTGAGGACATGAGAGTCTGTTTGGCAGACTGGGAGTGCAACGCTGCAGATGAGCTGGGGAAAAAGGGATCTCTACTTAGCAAGCAGAGCATCACTGCACAAGAAGGATATACCCAGTGCTACACATGGATATAAGGGACACCATGGTGGGCAGCCTAAACCTCCCCACCAAAGTCCACCAGTAACAGGGAAAGCCACTAGTTCAGACGCACTGTCAGGATCAAGGTTTATATGTTTTAAATATAACCAGAGGGGCCATGTAGCATACATATGTCTACAGCAGAAAAGTGGGGAACAAAAGATGGGGGAGCCAGCAAGTGGGAATAACAGTACACCAGTGGTAAGTTGTCTGGAGACAACAGGTGTACCAGACTATCATCAGAGTTTATATCCTATCTTAGTGAGTGGAAAATAGGCCACTGCTAAGAGAGACACAGCCTCTGGCATAACCATTGTGAAGTCTGCAGTGGTTATAGAGGAGTACTTGCTTGGGCAGTCCTCTCCAGTCAGAGCTTTATGAGGGACCCCATTCCAAATGCCCTTGGCTAGGGTTCACCTTGACTGGGAGGGTGGAAAAGGAATCAACCAAGTAGGTGTGTTTGAGGATATCCTTGCAGATGCCTGATATGGAATGATTTTGATAATCCAGTACCTTGTGTGCATGCAGTTGCTTGCAGTTAGGATTGGAGTCGGGCATGTGGGGTTGGTAGCCTGGAGGAGAGAGACCCCATACATGAAGCCAGGGCTGGTGAGGTGGCTATTTCAGGAAAAGAGCTACCCTGTAGCAGTGAGCCACAGCTGCTGGTAGGTACTAATGTTCCCTTGGACAGAGTGACTGGAGTGCAGAGGTGAGTGATAATATCCAGGCTAACAGTGAGGCACTGCTGTCAGAGGATACCAGACTTCCTGTGGAAGAGGTGTTGGGAATGGTCACAAAGGTAGAGTTGAGACAGGCTCAGCTCTCAGACCCTACAATAACAGGCTTGAGGGAGATAGCTAGGGAAGCACCTGATCCTCAAGGAAAAGGGGAGTCTGTATCTTGGAACAAAGGGTCACTGTATAGAAAGTGGACCCCTCAGGAAGTGGGTAGAGGGTGAGGTAATACAGCAGTTGATAGTGCCTAGAGCTTACTGTCTGGCACTTCTAGCCATAGCGATGGCATTCCTTTTGCAGGTCATACTGGCATAAAATATACCGAGACATATTATGCACAACTTTTCTTAGCCTGGGATTGCAAGGGATCTAATAGGGTACTGCAGGACCTATAAGCAGCACCAAAAAAGTAGGAAAGGCAGGATACAAGGACAAAGCTCCACTGATGCCTTTGCCTGTGATTGAGGAGCCGCTTCAGATGGTCGCTATGGGTATTGTGTAGCCTCTGAGCACCCCAAGTTCACAGGGAAGAAGTATATCCTGGTGGTAGTAGATTATGCTACTAGATACCCTGAGGCATTGGCTCTGTGCTCCATTGAGAAAGAGAAGGTGGCAGATGCTTTGTTAGTGATTTTCAGCAGGGTAGGTTTCCAGAAAGAAATACTGACTGACAGAGGTGACAATTTCATGTCAGACCTTCTGGCTTGTCTGTGGAAGTACTATGGGGTAAAGCACATAAAGACCACCTCCTACCACCCCCACACTAATGGTCTTGTGGAGATGTTAAACTCTAGACTAATGACCATGCTACATGCATTTGCAGACCAGTTTAACAGAATGTGGCACAAATATTTGCCCATCTGCTTTTTGTGTATAGAGATAATGAGTGGGAGTGGGAGTGTAAATGTGAATCCTACAAGGAGTCTGTTGTGGCATATGTCCTAAACTTCAGGACAAGGCATACGGAGTTCATGGGTTTAGCCCAGCAGATCCTGGCAGGAGGCCAACAGCAGAAAAAGGTTTGGTATGACAGGAATGCTTGAGCCTCAGAGTATGCTGTGGGACAGCAGGTTATGGATCCCATTCCTGTCAGACACAATAAGCTGCAGGCACATTGGGTGAGATTCTTTGAAGTGGTAAGGAAGGTCATTGATGTTAACTACATGGTAAACCTGCTAGGCAGGAGGCAGGGGCACAAATTGTACTATGTTAACATGATGAAACCTTACCATGATATGGAGGCCCTGGTGCTGGCTATTTGCAGTGGGTGGCAGGAGGAGTCTGGGAGGGGGGTCTATGGCTACATTGAGCCAGCCAGCAAAATTCCAAGTTATTAAGATGGAGCCTAGGGTTGCAGGCATATGACATGACAGTACTGCACCATAGTGGGTTCAGGAATGCCAATGCAGATGGGCTGTCAAGACAGGGTATGTATTAATGTGTTCACAGACAGGCTCATGTCCTTCAGTCCACATTTCTCAAGGGTCATTTAAAAAACTAGCTTGAGTCTTTAAGTGGGGGAGATGTTATGATGTGAAGTATTGCCAGCTATGCCAGGAGAAGTAGGGCAGTTGATCTTTTACATATGCCAGCATTGCTAGCTGAAGCTTTGTAAAGAATTATATGTCATTTGTATATCAAACTGATTTGTACAGGTGGTTGTGTTGAAAATGTATTTGTAAAGCTGCTTGTTGAAGATCTACCAGTAGTGGCTCCTGCTGGACAGAAAATAAATACACCGGTATGTCAGACTGCATTGTAACTGTTGAAATGAATATATTATAACAGATCATACTAGAAGAAAAGAGATTCAACTAATTCCAGCAAACACTGAGAAATAGTCTGAAATGAAATTACCTGGTTTCAGCCATAAAGATTGTATCTTACAGTTCTGATTGCAACCAGAGATGAAACGTCTGTGAAAACCAGGACTGGGAATCCTACTGTATTGTTCTTTGGGACAAACTAATTGCTACCCTGGAAGGGTGAAGTTTTGAAATGGTTTTATAGCTTCCAGATGCTATAATACATATCAGCAAAGCTCTATCTGTGTGAATAGTAATACATGTGTGCAAAATTCTGGTTCAGTTTCTAGTAAAGAGGGGTAGTGTGGGAACCAGAGTCTGATGACCAGATGTATGTGATGCCATGCTGTATTCCAGCACTGAAATGAAGTTTTAATACTAAGTGAAACAGAAGTCTCAGGGCAGTCTGTTTTTGAAACCTGACAAATAAAGAAGATCACTCACCCACTTCATCTTGCCTTGCTTTATTGTGTAAGTAGGAAAGAGTAATTCTTTAGATTAGTCAGGAAAAATAGTGAGATTAGTTAAGTACTGTTTCTTTGTATCTGTGTGAATCTATGCATCTGCGTTATTTTTAAGATTTCCTGCACTGAAACTCTGGTGTTTATTGTAAATAGATATTTGGTATTTTCATGTTCTTTTATTATTTATTGTTAAATATATTTAAATGTTTTATCATGTCTGGTATGTTAGAGAACATTCTAACTTTTGGGAGTACTTATATTTTTTGGTGACAGTATGGTCACTCCTGAAAGCCTTGTTGCATTGGTAAACACTACCCTTTGTATTAGTATTAATTTTACTCAGTATAATTGAGCACCCTTGTAAGAGCCTTAGAGTAGTTGGCTTGTGGCAATATAATTATGTTATGGTCTGAACAAAGGTAGCAGAGCTGGTAAATCTGTATCAGCCTTTCCCAGGTGTGTGCATGTTTGTGTGAAAATCAAATCTCAAAGAGTGTGTGTGTCAGCTACTTGGAGCAGGACACAGAACACTGCTTTCACTGAGGGTGTGGTAGAGGACTTGGCTTGGAACACTCAGCTGAGGACTCAACTCTACAGCTGTGCCAGTGGGGGAGTCTTATTGGAGGCCTGGAGAGAGAGATTGAAACCCAGTCCCTGGACTGAGTGTGTCCCCTGTATGCTCTTTAGGGAAATTGTGCTTGGCACAGAGAGCTGCATCTGAAAATACTGTGTGCATCTATTTTTCTTCCAAGTGAACGTCCCTCTCCAGTGTCAGTGGCAAGGATTAAGGCTCCTTGATCACTGGCTCAGAGAAGGGGTGTCACAGTTCTAATATATGTATATTGCTTTACTGTGAGGGATGCATTCCTGTTTCACAGTAAGGGATGTCAATGACAATCACAGTTGTAACATAGGGGATTATCAATCAAGCATTCTTGCTAGTTCATTCCTGGATGATTGCCTGGAAATACTGAACATTTATAGTGTCAATGGCACTTGTCTTGTCTCATGCTTGCATAATGTGCATTAAAAATACAAAAAGACAATTCTTAAATATGATAGTACACTGCAGAATAACAGTGATAGATTATTTGTGAAAATGTTAGCCACCATAGTAACACAATTCAGAGTCTAACCATTGGAGTATAGACATAATATTATTAGACTAACTTAAATGAGTCAACATCACTCTGAAATCTAGATTCCTTGTTTTCAAAATTCAATAATGAATATAGACAATGTACACCCTAAACAAAGAATTATCTGTTGTAAATATTTGTTTTACTCTCTCCTTGAAGCGCAGTGCGAGCTAGCTCAACTGCGCTATGGATGGCTGCGTATTAGTGCATACTTAATCATATCTTGAGATGTTGAACTTAGAATAGGAATTAATTGTAGTTTGTGTTGCACTGTGCCAGTGTTTGCACAAAGAAGCAGAACATATAAACAGCCATATCTGAATCTGGTGCAACATAGAACAGAAATGTCTTATAATCATGCTTCAGGTGTCATGATCTGCGCATTTTTTATGACAGTTCTAGTTCTGCACTTCTTATATGTGTACTACAGGTGTAATATTTTACACATGATGGGACAAGCATGTTACTGCAGGTGGAAACATGGCTTATGGAAACAGTTATTAATCCAGGAAGTTCATCTTATGACACAAAAGGGGTGGGAAGAGATAGACTGTTAGTGACAGTAATATATATATATATATATACAGACATAATAACAGATTATTTTAAGGTTCATTTCTGCACATATTCTGTTGTGTTACTGTTTGCTTTATCATCCTAATTATTCAAGCAAGATCTGTGCAAGACAGTCTTCACAACACGGAGCAAGCACATTGATACAGGAGGAGGATAACAGTGTTTTAAGAAAATGTGTAGCTAAGAGTTACACCCACAGCAGTCATAGCTACCATTCACAATCACTTTGGCATACATCTGAATTTAAACCCTGACATTATTACAAGGACAATCTACAGACCTGAATTGTTATCTAAAGACAGCACAAAGGAACTCCTGCTTCACATAGTTCCAATATGACAACAGATTGCAGAAAAGGAGAAGGTATGTATTACTCTTCATTATGTTCATGACAACTGTAAGCTGCACATTCAGCCCTTCAGCTTGTTCAACAGAAGATTAACCTCACTATACAAAGCTAAGTACAGTAGCAGGAAGGGCACTGGTTTAATGTGGCTGATGGTAAAAAGACAAAAACTCAGGAGATTTGGCCATAAACTGTATACTTCCATTGATCTTCAGTTGCAGTTGGTACCCAGTGCCAGACATTGTACAAATACAGACGAGGAAGACTAATGACACAGAAGGATGAAGATACATAGGCAGGGGGAGAGGGTGTCAGGGACTAAGTAGTCTAGGACAGAAGCAGAATAATGGTGACTTATAACAATATGTAGGCAACAGCTTCACATAAACGGTGTACTAAAAACAGTCAGAAATACTTAGCTAATGCCTGGATTAGAAGCCTTGAAATTAATAAAAAATCTGGCCATAGATCTGGACATTTTCTCATCATGCCACAAAAGAATTCCTACTTCACACACTTTAAATCAGACTGTTGAAGGACAGTGACCACTTACTGAAGCAGAAAGGGTGAACAGATAGTGAGAGAGAGAGAGATAAATATAGTAATACCATCAACATTTTTTCTGGACATGTAGGAACATCTGTATGGTGTGTTACTTTTACTTATTTCCTCATTATTACTCTGGCATGCTTTATACAGAAAAGTGCTTGATATAAGGAGCAAGAAGAGGCAGGAGACTGCAATCAACATTAAGACATGAGCAGGATAAGGGTGGCTTACTAAGTCTCACATGTGGGCATGGAATGCTTTTTCAAATGCTTTTTTCTGCACTATGCAAATGGTATGTTACCGAAATGCTGGAAAGGAAGATAAATATAAACATTGGCAGTTAACCATATGATCGGAATAGAATATGTCATGGAATTATAATTCAACCTGAAGCTGTAACTGAACCTAATGACATTTTGCAAAAACAGCAGTCTACATACAGGGGAATTATCTTAACATACCACATTGGAACTTCTAGCTCATTCCATCAAGCAGCCTAAGAACTGTCACAGTAACTGTTTCACAGTAGTGCTTTTATTTGGCCTTTAGCCTGTATTTCCAAAGCACAGTGGATTTAACCACATTTTCCCAAAAGTAACTGGATTACTTTGGCTGAAATTAAAATCATCAGCTTTTGCCATAGTAAGTTAAACAGCATTCATCATCACTCAGCACTGGTGTGCTATGCCAACCTCCACGTAAATGCTGAGGACAAAAATTGAAGGCTTTTCCATGTTCCATTTCTTGTCATGTGTGTTTGCATGTGTGATTTTACTTTTTTTACAAAATTAAATGTGTGAAAAGGGGGGTTGATAGGATAGCGGTGAAAATATGTGCGACAAGCAGAGGTTAGGACACATGGGAAAGAATACAGGAATTTTCAGGAGAGTGGTGGGATAGCACTATAGCTATCCAAGTCTTCTCAACATAAATGTAGTATTTTGCATGCAATATGATGACTTTAGAGAGTCTCCACACCAGGAATGGGTGACAGCAACAGAATAATGTTGTATAGCCAACTGGACCAAATCAAATGTGTCAATATGACACATAGATGATTGGTAAGCTACAATCGGGGCATATTTTTTTTAGAAAGAAATGCTGGGTGAGGTGCTTAGGAAGCAGAAGGTCATGTAGGTAGGGTAAGTTATGTAGCAGGTACAGACATACAGGACATACAAGACAGACAGTGTTGGTGATGGACACAAAGGGTTGGGGGAGATCATGATTGTTGAAAGGAAGGAGACCTCAGAGGTGTATCCATGTCCTACTTGAGAACAATAAGAATTTAATCATGACCCTCAGAACTGTCATCCCTGTCTCCTTTGTCAGTTGCCTAGGTCAGTGTCAGATGTAGCATGCTTTTACCAGTATCACACAAGACTATTTCAACCCTGCTGGTTCAGGATCCAAGGCCCCTGTCCATAATTCTCTCCACCAGCCCTGTCAGATCCTGATGGGTGCCAAAATCACAACTTTCACTGGTATTACTCCTACTGGGAGCCACTGTACCAGCAACTACAGTAAATCTACACAACACAGGTGGAGTAGCTAGGGCAGGAGTTGTGATGACAACATTGATAGGTTGTTACAAGAATATACCAGGTGTCCGTGCTACCTGTAGGGGTGCCACCTGCGCAGGTATGGTAGGCTGATTCCCAGTGGTCAGTCCACCTTCCTGCTCTGCTGGTCATCTTGTTTTCATCAGCAATGAATTAAAAAAAGAAATACATATGTGAAGAAATTAGACAATGTCATTTTTGCTAGCATGTCTGAATGAAGTTTTGTACATAATTTCATATTAACCTGGATATTATATGCCAGCCTGACTATGATATTGTAAATAAATTCTTACATGTTGATTTATAATCTGTTTGCTCAGAATGTTTTAAAGATTTGAACAGTGTCCTTTTACATTTCTAACTGGGCATGTTTGTGAAGAAAGATTTTAAACACAAACTATTTCAGATTCAGCTGATCTGCAGATGATGTCATCAGAATATGATGACATCAGAATGTTAGCAGTTGCTATGTATTACTATCAGAAGCTGAAAGACAGGAAGGAATTTTAGTAAACAGCTGTTGGTTGATTTTCAAAATATGAAATGAAAATTAGAACTGGAACAGTTGTGACAGTTAGGCTAGTCTATAAAAGAGCCTGCTGCAGAGGGTTAACAGTCAGTAGTCAGTTACAGTTTTTAGTTGTCACTTAATAGCCATTTGTACTGTACAGTGGATAGCCAAAAGGACTCACCAAGAACTGTAAGCCTGCCTTTGCTCAGTTCCAATAATTTAGTTTAGATCAGGGATAGTCTTTTTTAGTCAGATAGGAAAATTGTAACTAATCAGTTAGATCGGTTAGAGCTTTTCTGAATGGTACATTTTTATCCTACAGTATTGATTTCATTTTCCTGGTGATTGAGTTCTGTTTCTTTCTTGGAAAGTACTGTTTTATATGTTTAATCATTTTGCTGATCATTAAATATGTTTATTAACTTACACAGTAGCTGGTTAATCAGTGTTTTCTTTAGTGATTTGAGAGTGAGAATACTTGCCTTGATAACCTCCTGGGCCACTCTGAAAATCTGGCTGCTTAGGTCATTTGCTACTGTTTGTTTTAGTATCTGTTTGTTTTCATAATTGGACACCCCCTTTAAAAGGGCATGAAGACACTCTGATTGGTGGCAGCATTACCATATTGTTTTGGGGAAGGGACACAGCTAGAAATCTGTGTCTGGCTTTCCCAGAACTGTTTGGATATGTGAGATTTAATTTATTTAAGTTTGATAGTTATTTACATTCCCCCAGGCAATCTTCTTCTCTTGGCTTTTCTCGGTTAGGGGTCACCACAGCTGATCACCTGTCCACTCATGATTGGCAGTGTAGTTTTACAGTGTCGAGTTGCCAGCCCGATGCTCAACCTTCCACGGAAGGCACACACATGCATGCACTCACGCCTAGGGCCAATTTAGAGTATCCAATTTACCTACAACATGTCTTTGGGATGTGGGAGGAAACTGGAGCACCCGGTGGAAACCCACATGACCACAGGGAGGATATGTAGACTCCACACAGAAGGCACCCCACCAGAGGATCGAACCGAAGAACCTCTTGTTGTGAGGCGACAATGCTAACTGCTGCACCACTGCAACCACCCATACATTCCCTCAGGCAATAACATTCCAATTTTTGAGGAAATCCTAGCATGGGCATCTACTAACATAAAAAATGAGACTATCATACAGGGAGACATAAATATGAACTGGCTAGACATATTCACACACCACTCTAACTGCAATATCAATCTATATAAGTTCACCCAGCTAGTTAACACCATAATCAGGTCTAATAAAATTAATACTAATGGCTCAATCCTACAATGGATTTTAGTGTCTGACCCAAATAAGATCACATCCACTGGGACACTCTCCAATAGTATAAGTGTCCACTTACCAGCCTTTATACAACATGAATGTACCACAACAATTAATAAACATAAGTACAAGGTTACCAGAGATGAATTCCAGTTCTGTCCATCTAGATTTAGCCAAAGGTTGATTAGCATCAAATGGGATGCACTAAAATCACTTCCTCTTGATGAGGCAGTTGGGATCTTCAACTCAACCTTCCTCAGCATATTAAACAACATCGCTCCCCTTAGACAAAAGAGAGTAAAGACCAACTATGCCAGTTGCCTAACAAGATCCACTAAGGATCTCATGAAATGCAGGAACAAATCATGGAAAATCTCACAAAAAAACAAATACCCATCTGACCTCGCCCAAAACAAATACCTGCAAAACCAAGTTAAGTGCCTAGTACTACAAAACAAAAAATGATACTACCTTACATTACAAAATCAACACAAGCACAACCCAAAAAATTTCTGGAGTTGTCTCAACTCTTTATAAAACCCAGGATGTAGTAATGATCCTTGCTCAGACCCAAGTAAAACACCCATTGAAATTGCTGCAACCTTCAACTCCTATTTCATAGATACTATAGCCAGTCTAACTGCTACCTTTCCCAAGACCAGCTTGTCTACCACAGACCTCTCCACAGCTAACACCAGTACACCCCTTCTTCCCAACTTTACTCTGTCACCTATACCCACTTCAACTATTAAAAAATTGCTTCTAAAACTCAAACCATGCACAAATGCCCCTGACAATATACCCCCCAAATACCTGCAAATCTCAGCCAACTCAATCAGTTACCCTATCAGAATACTCCTCAACAGATCTATCCAAGAATCCTGTATGCCCATCATCTGGAAAAAAGCTTACATCCTCCATCTAAACAAGGTGGGGGGCCCAACATAGACACCACCAACTTCTGCCCCATTGCTATACTATCACTCATCTCTAATATTCTGGAAACATGTATTCATTTTCAATTTTTTCACCATCTGACTCACAACCACATCCTCTCCCCGCCCAACATGGATTTAGGCCAGAACATAGTACCACCACTGCCCCCATATCCTTCATGGACACTGTCAACCAAGCCTGTGTGCTGGTAAAATAATATCTTCACTATTTCTTGATCTTTCTAAAACTTTTGATACTATATCCCACTCTCTCTTTTGAACAAAACTCTCTAACATAGGTAACTCACTTCAAACTCTAAACTGATTCACTAATTACCTCACTAACAGGCAACAATCAACTAAATGGCAGAACTCTTACTCCCCTTTCCTAAACATCACCACTGGTGTTCATCAAGGCTACATTTTAGGCCCACTTCTGTTTAGCATATTTATCAATAACTTCCACACTACACTGTCTCAAGGCTCCAGTATGCATATGACTCCACTATCATCTGCACTGCAAACAACTCTTCAAAACTACACCAACTCCCCCAAAACACCTTCACCCCCACAGAAATTTGTATGTCTAATGATTATCTTGCCCTGAATCCCAACAAAACCAAACTAGTAATCTTTGCCCCCAAAAAGTCCACACCCCAGCAAAAAGAGAACTTCACCATTCAATCCCTAAATGACACCACCATCGACATTGTACCTACCACAAAACTTGCAAAGATAAAAACCTCAAATTCGACTTGCACATCCAGTCCAATGTCAAAAAGACACATCAAAAGCTTGGCACTCTCTACTGACAAACATCTACTCAGTGCATCAGCCCGACTTTCCCTTGCCCTTTCTTTTCTATTACCCTGTCTTTTATATGGTGCCTCCCTCCTCACCAACATTCAGTCCTCTCTAAAGTCCAAACTAGACTCATGCTACAAAATTGCTGAGTTTGTAACTAATGCTTCCTACTCATCCCACCACTGCTTATCATTACACAACCTAAAATGGCTTGAACTCCTCAACTGTCTCACCTTTATCCAACTAACTGCAGCTCACTAACTCATTCATAATCCATTCATGTGCCCTGTTCTATCTTCTATACTTACTTTATACCATCTTATCAGACCACTCCAATCCAACAACCAACTACTCGTAAATGTACAAAACCCCAAACTTTTGGCTGACCAGATGCTTTACTCCTTTACCATTGCAAAACTTTGGAACTACCTCCCCCCAACACGTAGATCCACCCGCTCAGTAACCTTCTTCAAGCCATCTCTGAAACAATAACTCTCCTCATTTTGGCTGTGTAAATGTGCTAACACCACATTTCATATAACCTAACTTCAACCATCTCAACTATTTTCACCCCCACTCTACTACTCTGGCATCCTTCTTACACATCCGCCTGTCTTTGTACTTACTCCAGCTCTCCATCCTGTCTACTTCCCTCTTCTATTAACCCTCATTCTCCTACCATTGATCCCTCCTGTCTACTTCCTTCTCTTTCTAACCCTTATAGACCTACCATTGAACCAGGTGAGACATTCGGGTACTCTCACAGCCTACCTTAATATCATATATATCTGCAACAATATCCATCAACTTTGCTGATTCCTGCAACAGGACTCATAGGTTCATAGGTTCATAGGTTCATACTAGGATATCTGCCCTAGGGCATTTATAAGCCTAGCCAGAGTGTGTTTGGCTTTCGCCACCCATTTGAAATGAATTTTGCTATGCCCTTTTTCGAGGTTAGTATACTGTTCCTCTGTCTAACAGTGACATAGAAGTGATACCCGGGGTAAACCTACGATCTCGCATCCACTCATCAAGATTCCTCTTGAAGAGAGTCAATGAGGGACTCTGCCTAACCTGGACTGGGATTTTATTCCAGAGTGAAGGGAGCCTCTGGGTTATGAATCTGTCCCTCCAGCATGTCTTATTTATTTCGGTGCTGAGGTTCAAGTCTCTCGAGCGCATAGCTCGATGGAATTTGGATTTTCTGAGGTGCAGCATGTCCATTAATTCCGGGTTGGACATGGCTTCATACGTCAGGCACAGATCGCCTCTGAGCAGGCGATATGCCACTGTGTAGAGCCAGAGTTTCTTTAACCGGGCAGCATATGGCATCTGTTTGAGCCCTTTGATCTTCTTGGTGAGGTACTTTTGGGGTCTTCCCAGTTGCTGCAGGTGTCTGGTAAGGTACATCTGAAAAGGGGCATTGTACTAGGGCATTGTAAAGGGGTGGCGTAAGCCACAAAACTATGGGCTAGGCTTATAAATGCCCTCGGGCAGATAGCCTAGTATGAACCTATGAGCCTATGAACTCAATTATGGGCCTGATAAGGGATGAGTAAAGAGGCACGATGACCTCCCCTGATCTAGATGTGAATCCCTTCATGATTAGGTGGGCTATATAAAATGTTTTTCTAACCACTTTGGCCACGTGGTTTTCAAATGAGAGATTGCTATCAACTTGGGTCCCCAGGTCCCTAATTACTTCTTCCGTACTTAATGGATTGCCACCTATGTGGTAATTTGTGGGCACTTTGTTTTTGCCAAAGGGGATGACTATACACTTTTTGGCATTTAGCTTGAGGCCATGGCTCTGGCACCAGTTGTCTGTTTCTGTGAGGCCCTTTTGTAGGATGCTTGTGTCAGCTGGAGAGTCAATTATGGTGCCTAGTTTGCAGTCATCTGCGAACTTGGTCAGCCACAGTCCTTCCGTGTTGGCCTGTACCTCCGAGAAATATATACCGAACAAGAGAGGTCCCAGGACTGAGCCTTGTGGGATGCCACTTGTAACTGGTTTGGAGTCTGACATGGCTCCAGCAATTCTAACCATGTGGGTACTGTCCTTGAGCCAGTTTTCAACCCATCTAGTGACATAGGGGTTTATATTTAAGCTGGTGAGCTTATCTATAATGCCCGAGTGGGGTATTGTATCGAAGGCTTTTGCGAGGTTCAGGTAGGCTGTGTGGAACACCTTCCCCTCGTCAATGGCCTTGGTGACTGTTTCAAAGAAATCGACCAGGTTTAAGAGGCAGGATCTGCCTTTAACAAAGCTGAACTGGGTAAGATCCAGTGTCTGTAGGTCCCCAATATCTTTATTTATGAGGTCCATGATGATCCTTTCCATAGCTTTGCAGACCAAGCTAGTCAGGCTTATGGGGCGATAGTTTCCAGGATCCATTGAGGCACCACTTTTGTGGAGAGGGACCACTGTTGCTGTACGCCACTCTTTGGGTACATATCCTGTAGTAAGGCTGAGACTGAACAGTAGTTTTATGTTTGGGTTTAGCTCTTCTTGGAGTTCATGTAGGAAGCAGCCTGGGACATCATCTGGTCCCATTGATGCTGTGTGTTTTGCTTTGTAGAGGGCAGCTCTTACCTGAGCATCGGAGATGTCAGGGGGGCAGCACTCTGCTGGGATAGATATTTGCCCTTTTGGTGGGGAGGGGGGGAGAAGTTTGCGCTGAACCTGTCAACTAGGATGTTGGCAATGTCTGTGGGTTTGGTGTATTTTTTCTCATTTTGGACTAATTCTGAGCATATCTGGGAATTCCCACCCAGGTTCCTAACATAATTAAAGAAAGCCTTGTGATTATCCTTAGTGTCCTGTGCAATTTAGCCTATAGGGTGGGGAGACAAAAAAGAAAAAATTCGATCAATGGCAAGTCGCATTACTTAATTATTTCAATACATAAAATAATATGAGAAATACATAAGTACACCTTGGTCACATCCAGATATGATGGGAAGGCATTACTATGTTATATAATTAATCACAATGATGTGATATAACTAATAGAATTGTGTATTTCACTGGGCCATATCATATATATCTGAATCATTTCTCCCACGGCCTCCGCTGAAAATTGTCTTCGTTCCAAGTTGGACTTTCCAGGTTAACAAATGTTAAATAAAATAAATAAATAAATAAATATTATCCAATTAGAGTAAAAAATAACACACCCGACAGAGCTAATGCCTCAGTGCTTTTAAAAATAATGTTATAAAATGTCCCAACGTAATAAAGCAACAGATAGGCAAAGCACGCGTACTGAATTTTAAATGAAACATCACTATATAAAACGAAATTCACATGTATTTTATTCAGTAAGCGCTTTCAAAACTTCTTCATCAGACCGTAAAAACAGAACTAAGAACAAACAACCATTTGTATATATTGGTCATGTGATACTTAATAAATCAAACAATTAACTCTTTAAAAACACATGCTTTCAAAACATTACATTTTTAAAACTTAAATCCTGTTCTTTCCTTTCTAAAGATTTATACATCTACATGTAGAAATACCTGCTTTTAGAACATTCCTTCGCCTACAAGAACTATATATAAGCTCATTATTGTGATTATGGTTTTTCGTTCATTAAGAGTAGCGTTCAAAACGCTGCGATCATACTTCTTAATTTTTGTCATTCTACAAAACAGTACTAACATTCTATTTAAGCATTTAAAGCTACAGGATTGTGAATAAGCATAAAAAATCCATTCCTATAAAGACATTTTTTTTAAAACAATTAAATTACGATGTAAATTATCTTTGGTCCTTATGAACATTACAATATGTTAATGCTAGTAACGCTTATACTAAACCATTACAAATAAAATGCAACAATATTATTTATCTGACCGCATGTATCTGATTGAAGTCAGAATTAAATGTATATACAAGGAGCTTACTTCAACTTATTGTTGCATAAATTTATTATTTCTTAAACACTTTGTGAATATATGCATATGAATTTAACATATGAATTATAAAATATATAAATAAAAATATAATTCTAACTTACATAAAAAAACTATATGAATGTTCATTTATACTGTAAATACTAATATAATTTATATCTAAACCAATTTTTTGAAATGTTAGAAACATTGATATTTCATGGTATTATAGACCTATATCATTTAATAGTGATCCACTCTCGAACATGGTATATATGATAGCATATAAGGAACGAAAAGTATATATTCAAATGATTCCTATTCACTCATATCTCTTTAAACAAATTACAGCCATAGAAACCATAATTTTTGGACGTTAGCATCTTACTAAAAATGTATATCTTATACATATTAGTGTAAATAGATTTTGCACATAGGTAGATTATTGTCCAAAGTATTAAATAGGTCTATCTCTAAGAATAGTTTTGATGGAGACTTTCTCGTTAAGACCTTTACCTCTATCTGCACACATTCTAATAATACAAAGCATTTCCTTATTTTACGCTTTATTCCTTATGTTTCCCTCCTTTATGGTTGGTTTGTTAATATCTATGACCATAAATTTAAATTTATGTTCTATACCATATCTTTTAACATGTTTGGCTAAAGCATTATGTTCATAATTCACTCTGATGGCATATATATGTTCCCTTATTCTCTCACGTAAGAATCTATAGGTTTTTCCTATATAAAATGAAAAACATAACTGGCACTGTGCCATGTATATTACATGTGTGGTATTACAGTCCACATTTAATTTAAAATAATAGATCTTCCCACTTTGTGGATGTACAAATTTATCTGTTATGTTAATATACTGGCAGTAATTACATGTGCCACATGGGTTAGTTCCAAGAAATGTTTCATTAGCATTCAACTCAGTAGGATAACATAACATTCTCTTTAGATTGGGTTTATTTCTAAATAAATATGTTGGTTTATCCCCCACTATTACTTTCAGTTCTTCATCTACTGTCAGCATACGCCAATGTTGTTGTATAATTTTCATTACTTCTTGGTTATCAACAGTATAATACATGGGAATCTTTACTATTTTATTTGTATGTTGGATTCTAACATCTTCCCTATTTTCTTGGGAGAAAAATGGTGCTGCTCTACCCGATCTAAGCATACTCAAATCCTGTAGGCTATTTTCAATTTCTTTTTGTTTATAGCCATGTTGCATCAATCTATTTTTAAAAGCATTAATTTCTTTCTCATAACCTGCCTGAGTTGCATTAAGGTGTGATATTCTCATACCTTGGCCTTTAATCACATTGTGAAACATATACTTGGGATGCATACTTAATATATGTAAAAGGGTATTTTTGTAACATTTTTTTCTATAAACTCCTGTGTTGATAGATGTATGCATTTCCCTCTCTATGTATACGTCTAAAAATTCTATTCTTTGTTGAGAATAGTTTAAAGAGAACTTTAAACAATCAGTTAATTGGTTCATGGACTGTATGCTTTCCTTTAAAATACTTTCCTCTCCATGCCAAAGAATAAAAATATCGTCAACAAAACGACGATAGAACGATACATGTGTTTCAAACCAGCTTTCTTTAAATAGATATTTTTCTTCCCATAGGGCTAAAAACGTGTTGGCATAGCTATTGGCACTCGAGGTACCCATAGCTACGCCATCACTTTGCATATATAATTTACCTGCAAATACAAAAATGTTGTTCTCAAGAATAATTTCTAAAAACATGCATATTAAATCTATTTTGGACATGTTATAATCAATATGTGTAATTAAATATTCCTTGACAAATTCAACTCCCAAGTCATTTGGAATCATCATTCGGAATCATAGTGAACAATGACTGTATATCTAAGGTAACAAATATATGATTTTTCCCTATTGAATTCGCATTACTATAGTCATACAAATCCATAAGGAATTGCTTAGTATCCTTGAGTATCACTACATTTTCATCTATTAAAGGTCTTAATTGCTTTTCTACAAATATAGAAAATGGTTGTGTACTCCACCCATTCCTTGAGACAATAGGTCTCATGGGAGGATCATAGGCATCTTTATGTACTTTAGGAATGCCTTGTATTGATGGTATACATGGGTGTTCTACTTTCAAAAATTGAGCCAATTCTTTAGTAATAAGAAATTATTTAAATAAATCATCCACTATTTTATTTATTGTGTACCTAATTCTATCTACTTCTTCCACATGTATAACTCTATAATGTCTGGTGTCACTTAACATTTCATACATTTTGATATTATATGCTGACTTGTCCATAATGACCAAAGGACCACCTTTATCTGCTGGTCTGAACACTAACTCTGTCTCAGACTGCAGCCTATTAAGTGCCTGCCTTTCTAAATAACTGAAGTTAGACCTATTTTTCTTATGTTGATGTTGCTTCTTATTAAATAATTCATGTATATCATCTTCAACAAGGTTCGAGAAAGCTTCTATTAAAGGATGGTTAACTGGTATAAATTCACTCCGTTTTTTAAAATTATTATATCTTGTATCTGTATTTCCTTTAAACAGATACTTAAGCATAATATTTCTAGTAAGCATCGTAATGTCTATAATAACATCAGTAAGCTTATTGGTGCCTGTAGCAATAAATGTTAAACCTCTATTCAAAACATTAATTTCAAATTGATCTAATACTCTACTAGAAATATTCCATATTAAGTAATATTCGTTTGATTCCACATTCTTTTTAGAGAGTGATTCAATTCTTTCTCTCTCAACAATTTGCGTTTTTGGTGTCCTCAGCTGTGGGAGCAATTTCCTCTTACCCCCTTCTCCATATGGATGGGAAGGGGGAGTCCTTGAAAAACCCTGGGACTGTCATTATGTATATTACTAGTTCTAGATGTCATATCAGTCAATACATTATTTTTGGGGCATACCACCGTTTCTGTATTGCCTGCTTTCTTATAACATGTTTCAATAGTAGAAGCTGCAGGTTGTATGGCATTATTACGGGGTAGATTATTCGTATTCCCCTGAGGTGTCTTACTTACAGAGGATGATATTTCCATATTCCCATTAGCAGTAGCTATAATGCTACTATCAGTATTCACAGTCACTGCATTCAGTTCCTCATTAGTCGCAAAGATTTGAATGTTATTAGTCTGTTCTATGGTTGGAGAGCTGATTCCTCTCCTACCTTGCCCACTTGAGAATCTGTCTATTTGATTGGGCCGGGGCCAAGTAAAGACATGGCCCAGTCGAAAATCTTGTATGTCTCTATCCATTTTGGTACATTTCTGTTGTATGAGACATCTCTCATACACAATGATATTGTCCAATGCCTGGCTCAGGACTTTATCTACTAACTCTATTGGAAAATTTGCATACAGTACTTCTTGTTGTCGAACAATAAATTCTCTGAGATTAATCTTTTCTGGTTTAAAGAAGTCTAATATTAATCGCATATAGTTCATGCTTACCTCTATATTTAGTTTCTGCCATTTCGCTAATAAATCGGGATACTGCTCTCCATAAGTTATTTGTAATGGTTTAGTATAAGCATTACTAGCATTAACATATTGTAATGTTCATAAGGACCAAAGATAATTTACATCGTAATTTAATTGTTTAAAAAAATGTCTTTATAGGAATGGATTTTTATGCATATTCACAATCCTGTAGCTTTAAATGCTTAAATAGAATGTTAGTAATGTTTTGTAGAATGACAAAAATTAAGAAGTATGATTGCAGTGTTTTGAATGCTACTCTTAATGAACAAAAAACCATAATCACAATAATGAGCTTATATATAGTTCTTGTAGGCGAAGGAATGTTCTAAAAGCAGGTATTTCTACATGTAGATGTATAAATCTTTAGAAAGGAAAGAACAGGATTTAAGTTTTAAAAATGTAATGTTTTGAAAGCATGTGTTTTTAAGAGTTAATTGTTTGATTTATTAAGTATCACATGACCAATATATAAAAATGGTTGTTTGTTCTTAGTTCTGTTTTTACGGTCTGATGAAGAAGTTTTGAAAGCGCTTACCGAATAAAATACATGTGAATTTCGTTTTATATAGTGATTTTTTATTTAAAGTTCAATATGCGTGCTTTGCCTATCTGTTGCTTTATTACGTTGGGACAAAAAAAAAATATATCTGCTTTTTAAAGTAATAACTTCATTTATAAATACTGAATTGTTAATGTAATGCAGTTTTGGAGTTAAAATAATTTATAAATAGTAGCTGTTAAAAATTTGAATATCTCCTTGGGATTCCATAAAGTCAGTGTCAGCTCATGTGAAGTCTAAACCAAATTTACCTGTTAGAGTGATGAGCAGCAGAGCTAATCACATATCCACTCATTGCACTTACATGAATACAAGCAAGGTTTTGTGGCCAACAACAGTACTGCTGGCCTGAGAACTGAACAGAGCAACATGTGTAGAGAAAGAAGAAGCATTCAAGTTTACCTACAGCCAAACTTGCTCCACAAGATCGTGCAGACAGCCACAGTGACAACCAAGGCTGAAAATACTGCAATAACAGCAGTAATAACACAGTAAAGAAAAGTGTAGCAAGTGCAGTGTACACTAAAAAAATTATCTGCAGAACAAAATAATGGAGGGGGTAAATGGCAAGGTCAACTACAAGGAAAGGTGCACTGGGCAGGGAAAGTGTGCTGATGAAAATGTGCACAAATATGAATGATAGGATTGAATAAAGAGGAAGAGGGCATGGTAAATATGGAAATGTCCCCAAGATAAAATATTTCAATATATGTACACTTCCAAGACAAGTCAGTAGCATAGCATTATGCACATATGTAGACAGCACAGTATGTATTGCTGTTTACACCTCCTGACCAAGTATATTATGGTATGAACAAACATGATAGTATATATGTGACAGTCACACAAGGTTAAATGTCAGTGGATATGAATTGTTGTGATATAAATATCACTGACATGCTCACTGGGGAGGACATTTAACAAGGATAGTATATTCAATAGGGGGTATATGCATACTCTGAAGATCCGCAATACGACTTGCTTGAATATAGCGGACATGTTACCATAGCTATCAACCAATCAGGGACACATAGCAGCAGACTCCTTGACAAATGTAGAAGGAAACAGGCAAAATCATGGACACTTTTAAAACATTATGACCATTGACCTAAGGCAATGACAGAATATGCGAGTGTATGTTATTACACATATTCTGCAGTAACAGAAGTGTGCAACTGTAATGATTGTCAGTATTTTATAAGGGGAATTTACCACCCCTTTCCCATAAGTAACCACTTTTTGGGGGAGTTAATAAGGACAGTGCTTAACTGGCAGTTGAAATCAGTGGAAATCCTGGCCTGTTGAGAGGTTTGCATGCACAGAAGCCACAGTCCCTCCTGCAAGAATCAAGCTTATGCCATCAGTGTTGTCACTGAACTGTGTATGTACTGGGTGCAACAGAAAGACATAACACACATGCATCTAGTAGAACAACTTGAAGGGATGTCTGCCCTGTCAAATCCTAATGGGTATGCATCCCAAAGAATAGTTCTGTATGGCCTACCAGATGTGTGAGAGCTCAGTGTGCCAAATGTGATACACTTAACTAAAGCATCCCTGGCTGATGTAGGTCTTGGCCATATAGATACCAACATATACAAACACCACACTGTTATGAGTGGATTCCGTACACACAGCTGGGTATTGCATGCATCTGCCACATGTAATAGCAACGGATATTCCTGAAGCATCTGCAATTAATGTGTGAATTAAGAAGTGATCCATAATAATGAATGGTACAGCAGTATGTGCGTATTTGGCAATGAATCAATTCTGCCCATGTGCACAGAAATTACAGCAGTGCAAAGTCAAGTGTCAATGATCGAGAAAGATGATACTGTAATACTGTACACATACCAAACAGTACATGGAGCACACTCTATAAGTACATGTCAAACATCCACGCATATGCCATGCGATTACTGTCCCCCTGACATTGCCAGTGAAGCTGTTATACTGCTGTGGTATCTTAATATAAACCCATATGTGTTTATGCAAACTATCAAGTGGTAGTACTGATGTGATGTAGTGGTATGTTCATAATGCAGGACAGGCGTATTATACCTTAGCTACAGCTGGACTTCAAGCTGCATATTACCTCCAAATAAAACTTTGGGTATGAATCATATGCAACACAGTGTAACTGTTAACAGAGTCATATAATTATATTTCACATCATTACATCAGTTATACATCATATGCTTGTATGCTTATCAGTAGAAATATGTGTGTGTGGGCCCTGACACCATATATGAACACATTACAACTGAGGTGGATGCAGTTCATGTGAAACAGTTAATGATACAAATGGTGACAGTCACACAATGCTATTGGGACACACATATATTGTCCTTATGCATAGCAATATGATAGTGCATACAAGGAATTTGGCAAGGTTGCAAGTGAATCTCAAAATATCGTATGCTTGTGTGTATTACAGCATTACAACATGTTGATGAACCCAGGCATATCTGCCCATGTAATCAATACAATGTATGTAATATTGCTATATATCAGATATTTCCAGATGCTTGGTATACACATGCACACCTGTGCCATACTGCACCTGTCACTGTGATGGTTGAATGAGAAATGTATAGAATTTGGATATACTCCACTATCAGAACACATGACTAAGTAAGGCATCAATATACATAGTATCACCCCACCCCATGGGGCGGCAAAAGCTGACACACTCTGGCTAGGCTTATAAATGCCCTCGGGCAGATAGCCTAGTACCTACCTATGTCCCCAGTCCTCAGATGGCATATACAGCTGTTATGGAAGAACATGTAACCAAATAGCAGCAGTGGGTATCAATACAGTAGCTCAAATCACAGATTGGAATACACTGTTGTAGTGCTACAGTACATCCACATCTCAACATAATGCATGAGGATGACACCAATATCAAAATGTGCAATCTTCATAGGGTCATAATACATTACTAGGCAAATGGGCAAGAGTTCATACAATTTCCATTTAAACAAATGAGTATCTCTAGGTGATGGAAGATTGTATGTGTATGTGCATAGGTGTGTGTAATTTTTATTACAGACTGACTCTGTCCATATGGGACATGGGCACCATCCCATGAGTGAATTAGCAATCACACATCCAGTGGTATGGAGATGGCTTGTAGACGGTCAAGTAGGGGCTCTGCTTTATGATATGTGTATGTATCTTTGAGATGATGGCACCCTCAGTGTTCCGCAGAAAGGATGTTATGTGGCCAGATGAAAAACCAGAATGTTGGATTTAGGGGGATATATTAAAGGTTCTCCTAAGTGAGAAACAAACCAGAAGAGATTCAAAACATTAAATGATGACTGTAATATATCACCAACCCCCCCCCACACACACACACACACACACACACACACCAACCAGTTGACTGAGGTCAAAGTCGAACACCATGCCCATCTACATATAAAAGTTGAATTCCATACCACTTAAGATTAGCACCAAAGCAGATGTCTGACTTTAAAAGTGTCAGAGTGCACTTTACAGAAGATGACATCATCATTATATGCTGAGAAGAAGAGGTTGAGAGGAGTGTCTGATATAGCTGTGGACTCACATCCTCACGTAAAATTGTCCCCAGACTGATATTTGAAGAAGACACGCACACACACAACAAATTTGACTGTTGTGAAATTAGAACCCCTACCTGTCTACTTACACAAACAAGAGAACACAGTAATTAATGTTAGTACCATCACTCAAGTCTGGCTTTAACAGTGTCAGAGTACACTTTATATAGGATAATATTGCCACTGTATGCTGAGAAGAAGATGTTGGAAGGAGTGTCTAACATAGCTGTGGACTCACTTCCGTGTGTAGAATTGTTGATGGAAGTGAGACACACACACACATACACACACACACACACACACACACACACACACACACACACACACACACACACACACACACACACACTTGCACACAAGTTGACTGCTGTGAAATTAGAAGCCCTACCTATCTAGATACACAAATGAGAGAATACACTGTTTAATGCTAGCACTACTGCAGATGCCTGACATTAGACGTGTCAGACTGCACTTTACAGAGAATGACTGAGAAGATGATGTTGGTAGGGCTGTATGAAATTGCTGTGGAGGCAGGTTGTAGTGGAAAAGTACCTTCCGAATGATCTTGAGTGAGGACAGCAGGACCTGGACTCATGCTCATCTGACTAAGCACACACCCACCCAGACATAGACACACAATCACAAGTTGATTGTTGTGAGATTTGATTCCCTAACTATCTAATTATATAATGTAGCAAACACAATACTTAATGCTAGCGCCACCACAAAAGTCTGACTTTAACACTGTCAGAGTGCACTTTATAGAGGATGACATCATCATAGTGTTGCAGGTAGCATATACTGTTATGAGACCTATGTGCAAAGCAACGATGTGTGATATGATTGCGTAAACACAATTTGCAAAAGTACTTATACATACATCCTGGCAACCTAGGTGAAATAACCTGTCATGAATGCATATTGCAGAAGTGAGACAGATATGTTCCTGTCATTCAGGATGTTGTGTAGATGAAATACACACACAAACATGCATGCACGTGCACACACACACACACACACACACACACACACACACACACACACACACACACACACACACACACACACAGATATACACACACACACACACACACACACACACACACACACTCACACACACACTTGGGAAACAGCAGTGGTGCAATGATGGAGTTATGGGTCTTCATATTCAGATGAAGTGATGTCCACATTAATACAACTTGCTGACAATATCAGTGGGATATAATCATGCATGACCAATGTCCACTGTCACTATAAACCCATACTAAATGTAGCAATACAGTTAGACTAAGTAATTCTGGAGTCTGTTTGACAATGGCCCAAGTACTAATATATCGTTTGTAAGTGAATTACTGCAGCTCACACATGAATATCAGAAATGATGTACTCAGTCAAGCACACATGTCACTGCCCTTCTATTGTGTTTATGAATGTATTTCTATGTACTGGAGAATTACAGCACAGTAACCAGAGGTAGACAAACTATACAATTGTTTGCAAAGTGCATCACAAAGAAGCTGAGTTCCACAGATGATGGCAAAGTATTAGAACACACATAATTTGAATTTTAGGAATTCAACTTGGACTTGTGACTTAGAAGTGTCCACTGGTGTCCATTGCTAAACTGTGCACAGAGACATACAGTAACTGACTTGATTGGAGTAAACTGCAAAATACATCTGATTGTTGTTAATATTTCATGTGTCAGGCTTGCAAGATATGTTATGGGAGAAATTTCTGGAAGCTAGTATGATGTGCATGCTGTAATCTATCTTTTAAATGTTAGGGCCAAAGTTTTATTACATAAATAACTGTTGACTTTGCTTCCCCATTTGCATGATGTTAAGCACCAAGCCAATATGGTTCTCTCGTGAAAAATATAATGTAGTATGCCTTTCTTTGCAAAAACAGGCTCAGCAGTGATGCAAGGCTGTCAGCACTTTGGACAGTACTGAGTGTGGAAAATGCACCTGATGCCTAGCTGTGCTTGTGGCAGAGGGTGTAAGAGCAGTGAGCTCCTGGTCAGAGCACAGGTGAGCAAGGGTTCAAATCAACAGGATATTCTTTTTTGAGCTAATTAAATATGATGACACAGCAAATGTGACTATCAATGACAACACTAAAGTATATGTCTTCCCCAAATAGTATCAGTAATGCCTGTCTCAATACACTCCTGCAACTAGTAGCTATTGTGCACAAATTGCTACAAATGACAAGGGTGGTACATATTTTGAAATGGTTAATATGGCTCAGCTGATATAACTATTTGTGTAGGGCTAGATATCCTGAAAAGTGTGTGCAGTATGCTTTTTCACAGTAAGCACAGTTTCTACATCATATGAGATGAATATTTCATCCATCATGCTACTGAAGATACTACAGTATATTATGTGAGGACAGTGGAGGTGATGACAGACACAGGACTGTAATGGACATAGGAGGTACTGTCCTGGCACATTCATGAACATTCTAATGGTGTGTTGCATGAGATAAGGACAGAGGAGATAGGGTGACAATAATTAATACATCCAAATCCATCTGTTTGAAGAAGATCTGGGACATTTGAAATATAATGGTGTCATGTAGGAATTGATTTTTGACAGTTTTCCTCAATTGTGGCCCACCTCACAGACAAACATATTATACTTATGTAGGAGGAGTAATAGACAGGCAAATGATACACAGGAAAGAGACCTCTGAAATCAGTCTTTAAGAACATCCCCTACTGCTGGGTTATAAGCCTTGACAAGATGCAAATGTACGTTTACACATCTGATAATCACCTGAGCATAACACAAAGAGAATCGTACAGCAGATTTTGAAACCCTACACATGGCAGGAGCAATGATAACCTAATGAATCAAGGTCACATGTTGGCATTATCCATCAACAGAGTCATGACACTATGTAGAAACCATGATATGACCATTACATCCATCAGCTTAATAGATATACACAGGTTAGGAGGGATTGGAGTGAAGGGTTGAATACAAGGACAGGTGGACATAACACATGCCAATGTTTGGTGTAATGAAGTATGCATGGACATGTTTTTATGTGTTCTCATTATTTACCTGCCATGCTCTGTAGCATGAAGTGACTGATACAGGGGTAAAGAAGAGTTAGGAGAAGAACAACTGGCTTATGACAAGCAGAACAAGGTTGGATAAATATCTCATAGCTGTGGAGATGGCTGTCACTTTGAATACTCCATTTTAGGCCAGTATTCAGTATATCTCCATGAGAACTCATAACTGTAGCAAATGTTAAGATGTGTGTGATTAAAAATATCAAATAAATATAACATCACACTATGAAATTATGTGAGATGCATCTGGAGTCAAACCCTTGATGCTATGGACAAGACCAATCTTCAGTCAAGTGATTTATGTCAACACTCCACACAAGAAGTTACATTTTCTTAAGAACTATCAGAGTAACTGTTTCAAAATAGTGCCCTTACTCTGCTTTAACTCTGTGTTCCTGTAGCACAGTGAGTTTAAGCAGTATTATGCAGAGATAAACAGACTAGTGTGGCCAATGGCAAAAACTCACCAAGTTTTTCCATAGGAGATGGACAGCCATTCACTGCTACTCAACATTGGTGTGGAATGCCAAACTGCACAAATGCAGAGGACAAAAAGAGATGGCTTTTTATGGGCAGTTTCTGGCCAAGTGTGTTGTGTGTGATTCAATTTTTTGACCAGATTAAACGTAAAAATGGGGTTAATAAAAACGTGGTGAAATGGGGAAACAAGCAGGGGGAAGAATGAAAGAGAAGCAGCATTTATAAGAGGGAACTGGGAGAGAACCATAGATATACACTTCTTCGCCCCAGTAAAGTACATAGGTAGACAAACTTTGACGATTTTGGACAGGCAGCAGAGTGGGTGACAACAATGCAGTGATGTTGTATAGCCAATTAGACCAAATCAAGTGTGTCAAAAAGACATGTATATGAAGTAGAAAGCTCTGCATGGGACACATTTTTTTTTTTTTGTGGGACAGATGCCCATTTGTTTTTGTTTCAAAAAGAGAGGAATGTTGGAGAAGTAACTTAGGAATGTGAGAGTCAAGTAGGTAGGGTAGGTGAGGGAGCAGGTGCAGACAAACAAAATTTACAAGACATGCACAGGGATGGTGATGGGCATAAAAAAAGTTGTTGGACACCAGGCTGGGGACAGTGAAGTGAAAATCTTGCCCTCATCCTCAGAACTGTTATCACTGTTCCCTTCCTCAGTTGCCTGTGAGACTGCTTGAGGTGGGGTCTTTTTTCAATTTTTAGGAGGAACTGCTCCACTTGGCTGATGCAAGCATAAAGGCCACTGTCTATTAAGTCTCACACTAACCCTGGCAGCTCCTGGCAAATGATATACTCACCTCCTCCACCAATAATCCTGGAGGGTACAACTGCACCACTAGCCAGGACTCTGCTACCTGATGAGGATGGACCAGGTAGGGCAGGGGTTGAGACAACAGTACTGCCAGGTTGCATCCCAGAGGTGCTGAATTTTGGTGAGGCAGATAGTGGAGGATTCTCAAGCCAAGATGCAGTGGCTGGCTCACCTCCCTATGCTGACATTCATTTGGTTTGTTGGCAGAAAGGTATGGCATCAGAATGGTGTGATTCCAGGTACCCCCATCAAAAATAAATAAATAAATAACTAAAGAGAGATAAGGGGTGGGGTGAGACAAAAAAGAAAAAAAAGATGATTTGAACCATGACAGATCACATTTATTCTTTATTAAAATAAAAGGCCATTTATTATTATCTTAGCTATAGAGCTTTCACACTCCCAAAAACGAATGTGAATTGTTACAAGTAATCCTTGGAATATGCACATATTCCATAAATGCTTTCAAACATACTAGAGAGTAAAATTAACAACATGGCATTAAAGCCAATATTGCTGTATTTCAACTTTAAAAATGGTACTTGCTGAATGTGAATGTATAGGTTAATTGTGGGAATTTAACCCACATAATCTGAATACACTATTACACTTGCCTAATATGATCACCAACAGCTACAGCAGAAAGCATGCATGCTTGCTGTTTCATTTAAGGTATGTATGCTGAAGTTGCTACTGATCTGTGGAATCACAATAATTAATACAATCAGGGTTAGTTGTGTTGCAGACATACCTCTTGCTTCTCAAGTCATGCCAGTCTCTCTGCATTTGCATCCCTATTCTCCACAATTTTCACTGCAGCTGTAAAATATAGAACGAGAGAAGAGACATGAAAGCATTATGCATACCATTCCTGGCTACCAACATCATTCCATATCATTTCAAGTTCCTTGGTCTGTATACTTACACAACTGGGGGGGTGTTGGCAGTTTGAAACTCATCTAGCCGCTGGTCACATTGTGCCTGCTTGCACCTTTTAAGGTCACTGTAGTAGTGCCTATACTGCTCCTCAGTGCGTGGTATTACAGTCACACTAGACACTGCCTTAGTTAGGCTGGTCCAAGCCTCGGCCTTGTACTGAGGCCCAGTATAGTCCCCCTGCCACAACCTCCAGCTGTAGCACTTCATGAAGAGTTCAACAAAAATGTTTTGATGCCTCAACATCCCACCTCTGTGTCCTGAATTTGGCACTATCATTCCCATTGCTTGCCATGTCTGCAGAGGTCCGCCAACAACAGTAGCAATGGTTTCCTGCCAAAATTGTGATCTCACATTTTACAACCAGTGCACAAACATGCACAACCATGCCATCCACCAATAAGCGGTTGTAATCAAGGAGAGACATTGCCAAAGAAGAAGGGAGTTTATGAAACAGAAATGATGATGTGAAACCTGGCAGTGATCTTTGGCATGTGTGATACTATAGCTGGTCAGATTTTGTCCAGTGGTCAATGCTGAAATGCTCAATGGCTTGGCTTTTAAGCCTTGAAATGGTGGGATCAAAGAAATGACTTGGTACATATTTTTGGGACTTACATACTGGTCCCGACACCATAGAAATACATCTTCTAGCTCCATAATAGACTGGATACTTACCAACTGCCCCCACCATTGCCACAACCCTATTACTCTACCAGACCAACTGAGTGATCACCTCCCCACCTCTGTCCTTAGATTCAACACTCAACCCCCCCAAACATCATCTATATCGGGACTGCCGTACACTCACCAATTTTAATCTAGCACAATTCACCTCAAATCTATCTTCCATTGACTGGTCCTTCCTAAAAAAATATCCCACTAGATGAGGCAGTCAGCAGCTTTAATAACATCTTCCTGAATACCCTTAACTCCCTTGCTCCTTCTAGAAGAATTCGAGTAAAACCCAATCATGCCCCATGGCTCTCCAAACAAACTAAGTCCCTCATGCTCAACAGAGATAAAGCCTGGAAAGCCTGGACCAAAACCAAAGAATTATCCCACCTTCACCACTACAAGCACCTCAGAAACCTTACTAAGAAACAAGCCAATGCAGATAAAAAGTCCTTCTACAACTCTGGCCAACTTACTTACAAATCAAACCCTCAGAAATTCTGGACTACAATAAACAGAATCCTGGCCCCAGGCCATCCATCAACACCCAGCCCCTTCCCCAACACAAACCCTCTAGACACAGCTACTCTTCTTAACAATCACTTTATCAATACTATTCAGTCACTCATCCCATCAAACTGTAAGACTACTCCCCTGTCTACCCCACTCAGCCTACCTGACAATCCTCCATTCTCACTACATCCTGTCTCCACCTCCTATATAAGATATCTTCTTTATAAACTCAAACCCTGTTCCTCTTCCACTGATAATCTACCACCTACCTTCCTCAAACTAGCTGCAGATACCATAGCCTACCCAGTGTCCATATTAATTAACAGATCTATACAAGAATCCACTGTCCCAACTCTCTGGAAATCCTTTTTCACCATTCCTCTGCACAAAGGTGGCAATTCTACTGTCCCTTCTAATTATCGACCCATAGCCATCCTATTCCCCCTCTCTAAGATTCTTGAAAATCGTGTCCACTCCCAACTACTCAACTACCTGCTCCAACATAATCTCCTAACCCCCACCCAACATGGCTTCCGTACTCACCACAGCACAACTACTGCCCTACTATCCTTTACCCATACCATTGCTGATGCCCTGGACAAAAATAAAATTCTATCCTGTCTCTTCCTTGACTTCTCAAAAGCCTTTGATACAGTCTCACATCCCCTACTGCTATCCAAACTTGATAATCTTATCCTATCTACCTCCACCCTTATCTGGTTCTCTAGCTACTTAACTCACAGGAAACAATCAGTAAGATGGCTCTCTTCCACTTCTCCTTTTATACCTGTTCCAACAGGAGTTCCCCCAGGGCTCCATCTTCGGACCCCTCCTCTTTAACATCTTCACTAATGACCTACAAACATCTTGTAAACAATCTTCCCTCATCCAATATGCTGACAATTCTACCCTCATATGTTTCTCTGACAGCATATCCGAACTTCATACTCTTACCCAACAGACCTTCCTCTCTACTGAACAGTGGCTAACCAATAGCCTACTGATCCTCAACCCTAATAAGACCAAACTATTACTTTTTCTTCCCCACTCTCTCTCGTACCACAAATCCACCTTTACTATCACTTCTTCAAATAACACTACTATCAAACCTGAAACCCAAACTAAACTTCTAGGAGTCATTATCGATGATGAACTGAAGTTTAATACACACTTACTTCACAGTATAAAAGGACTCACCAGAAACTAGGTCTTCTATATCGTAACAAAAGATACCTAACATCCAATGCTAGACTATCCCTTGCCCAAGCTTTTCTCCTTCTCTCCCTTCTTTATGCTGCCCCTATATTTATCCATATCCAAACTACTACCTTAAACTTCAACAAACATACCATAAGATATCTAGATTTGTTACAAACTCACCATATAATGCAAACCACTGCCTATCCCTTAACTCCCTACACTGGCTCGAATTTCCCCATTTATTGCAGCTATCTCAACTTCAAATGCTTCACTCTCTTCTCTACAAACCTTCATTCAGCCCTACCCTCTCTTCTCACATCTCAATCTATTCTCCTCCCTGTACTCTTCATACGTCTAACCAACTACTGCTACAAACCCACCAACCCCAAAAAAAACAAAAAACAAATCCTCCATTGCCCAAACCTGGAATAAACTTCCCAGGGACATCTGTTCCTTCATTCACCCATCCCACTTTAAAGAAAAACTCAAGGCTCATCTACTAAAATCTAAAATCTGTCCTTGCCAAGCCCCAACTTGATAACTTTCCCTGTAACCTATGTCATTCCCCCCTTTTTTCCTTAACCTGTTTTTGACCAAATCAAGCCTTTTTTTCTCCCCAAATCTCTGATACCTGCACTGACAAAACAAACCATTAATGTAAACATGTAAATATGAAACTACACTGCAACCCTGTAATATAATACAGGTATACTGCTTTTAATTTTCTTTTTTGATTTGTCTAACATATATATTGTGAAACCAATTTGTTCATATTCAACACTGTATAACTTTTTTCTATTTTTTTAAGTATTATCATCTATTTGTGTAAACTGTGCTTGTAAAAGACCTACTTAGTGATTGTATAACCTCTGTTGTAAACTGCTGCATTTCTTGGAGCTTTTCTCCTCGGGTCTCCACTGAAAATGGGTCCCAAGCCCAGTTGGACTAACCCGGTTAACAAATGACAATAAAATAAAATAAAACAAAAATAAATAAGATACAAGGTGGGATTCAAACCTATGCAAAAAGGAAAACATAAATTTCCACTCAGATTGCTCTTCATTGTCACATAAGAAGTGTTTGCCAACCATGGTCATTAAAGACATAGAGCTTAAATATAGAGCTTAAAGAGTGACTGGTGCTATACTTCAGTTATGTGTGTGACATTAAAAGGTCCGGGATCATGCATTCTGAAATAAGATGTAGAACTAATGCCTGACAATATATTGGAAATGGATAGATTTGCATTACTTTAGCAACAGAGTTCAGTGTTATGATACATACCTCGCAATACAATCTGTTTTACTGTTATAACTGGGTTATTGGAGGGGTCTAGATGATTGTTAGTAAACTACTGTGTCCACTAGGGATAATGGACACAATACCCTAAGCACTCAATCAGTGGTGAGAAATTTAGGCACACAGGTTGAAAGTAACCTTTCCTTTGACCACCATGTCTCCACAGTGGTAAGAAAGGCTTTCTACATCACACAGCTCATAAGTGAGGGCATTCCTTCCAGAACAAAAGAGGTTATAACCCCCCCCCCCCCGTACTCCTCACTCATCAGGGCAATAATAGAGTACAATGCTACCTTTGTATGCACCTTACCAGGCATCTGCAGCAACTGAAAAGACCTCAAAAGTTTCTTAGCAAGAAAATTCAAGGACTTCAGCATATGTCATACATTGACATACTGAAATCACTGTCACCATACTCTGTCTTACAGACTACTCATAGGTGACCTCTGCCTTGCATATAAAGCAACCTCAGATCCTTCTCTAATTATAATGCTGCACATCCATAAATCAAATGATATAAAATGCACTCACTCTAGGAAACTCAACCTAGCATGTGAAATCAACAGAACTTGCTGGACAGATATGTCTCACAGAGGTTACCTCTCCTCTGGAATAAACTTCCAGTTCAGATGAAGTTGAGCCCCTCACTGGCCCTATTTAACCATAATTTGGATGATTGGATGGGAAATTGCAAATTCACCCTGGGAGTTTCACCTGTGCTCCTCTTGGACAGCGGCAATAGTTCTTGACTTAGTTCTGCTTAATACATTGACATCCATGGGAACCGAGGTTGTTTTTGGTTAAGCTTGTAAAAGCCTTAGGGTCATTAGCCTAGTAACCTTCCATGATCCTATGATCCTATGATATGCAACTATATTTTTTATTACATAATCATTGTCATGCTAAATCAGTTACACACATAATCAACTGAGGTTCATATGTCACTAATTAATGAGCTAAGATACCTACAAAAGTATGTGTATGCAAGCAGGAATTATGCCTTTCTGTCAACCAACTTGATATACATAGCTATTTTATGTGGTATTAACTTTTATAATTAAAGTATTGTGAGCACCTTTACTTAAATGTAGAGTCTGCTAGATTAGAACCCTGGTGCACCTGTGTACTGACCATGAATTCACTGCATTTATACTTGGTGCCATGGGGAAAACTAGGCAACAAGTGTATTGTCCACTCTCAGTACTGTCCAGAGTGCTGACAGCCATGGATTGCCAATGAGTTGGTTTGAGTGCAGGAAGGTGCACTAAATTATTTTTTTTTCTTTTTTCCTTAAGTAGTGAACCGTGTTTGAGCACAGACAAGCAACTTGCATATGGAAAGGCAATAGTGAATACATATTAGTTGTGTAAGTACTCATTATGACTCCCTCAATAAAACTATTTTTAGCTCACATATTTATACCTTGTGCCACAGAGACAGTCAGCTAAAAGGTAGAATTTCTGCAGTCATTACCACGACCACCAAGCAATGCCACTAAGCATGCTTGCCCTTTATTAGGAAACTGAAATTAATTTTTTTACTTTCTCCTTAAGCAGTTACGCGTGTTTGCACTATGCCATGGACTGCACACATGGTAAAGGCAAAAAAGATGAAAATAAAAAGATAAACAAAAAGTGAAACAAAAGTTAAAAAATTAGACAGCTCAGATTTGAGCCATCAGACTATGGCATGTACACAATTCAGTTGTAGTGGGTTATCTCTGTTTGCCACAGACTCAGCTTTGCAATAGCAGTCAAATACTGTGCATACAAGCAATTCCCATTTTATATCCAGTACTAACAGTTCATACAGTTGGACATTCTCAGTTACTTGAATATGAGTAGATAATATATTTAGTGGAATGACTGATCACACAATATTTATGAATATGTTTGCAAAGCTGCAGCTCTGCCATCACTTTGTATTCTGGGAATCCTTCCCATATCTCTGCTTTGCTATCAGATATGCAGTCTCTAGTGCAAAACATCTCATTTTTCTTTCAAGGTGTGATACAAATACATGACAGTGAACAACAGTTTTCAGCAAAGGCAGGAAATGATGCTATTATGATAAAGAAATATACATGTGCAGTATTTGCTTTTGTTTAAAAGCTCACTGCAGTTAGTACCACACTTTGTAAGTGTATCATCACTGACACACCACTTCAGGGAAGGCTGTCTGTGCATTACTGTGCGTTGCTTCAGTCAGAGTAATAAGTCACAATTACAAGACATTAACACCTACCAGAAGTGTAGAGTCTACACTATGTTTACATTTTCTACACAAAGTCAGAATTTGGTATTCAGCAATTTTAATGAGGTCACACCTCATTTTCATCTTCATAGTGCTCAGAGGGCTAAATTTGCACTAAAAGGTAATCATGTAGCTAGGGAGTTTGAATGTGAGAAGACAGTTTTCAGTCAAGCTTATTGCCCCACTTGTAAAAATGTAGGGTTAAGTAGACTTTTTGGACTGCTTTTTCACTAGTGGGTATTTTAGTTGCATGGGGCAGATTATTTGGTAAACTGCATAAGTATATATTACAGATGACAGTCAGGTCAGATATTGATGGCATTGCTGCACATCTCACACACATTCTTCATAGGTACATTAACATGTACCAGTTATGGAGGTATCTGCCATCCATTCATGTTCTTAAAGATTTATTTTTCTATTACAGGTTCCACACTTATGTTGACAATCCTTCACATACAACTGTTGTTATTCAGAGCTGACTCTGCCTGATGCTAGCAGAACACAGCTATTATATGGAGAAGTGAAGGTCGTTAGCACTGGCTGGCATCAGTTGTACTCTATATATGTGCGTAGGATAAAAGGTGTTCCCTTAGGTGGACAGCATGTGTGCTATCTGTTGCTTTTTGGCCAGGCCGTGGCCATATTGTGCATGTTTACATATACCTACACCCACAGAAGCTGGCAGTTCCCCCTCTGACTCTTCATCTGCATGTAGATGTGTTGACACTGCCAGTGGTGGTGGAATATGTGCTTCTACCCCTTGGTGGTCCTGTTGCAGCTGTTATGCAGGATGATATTGTGTAGGATAGCACAGACTATAATAATTTTGGTGAAGCATTGGGATAATACTGGAGCCCCACCCCCCAGTACCTAGGCAACAAAACCATCACTTCAGCAGCCCAAACATATGCTCTATAATGTTTCTTGTTTGAGCAGCTACCTCGTTACAGTGTTCTTCCATGGATGGGTGTGCATTTCTAATGGGTGCCATCAGCCATGGTTCCAATGCATACCCTTCATACACTAGTAAATGGCTTTGTGGGCCATCATCCCTAGAAAACCTCTGGTAGAGCTGTGATATGTGCCAGATATGACAGCTAAGGGAGTGGAACCACTTTCATTTGATGTAAACCTTTCCCTGGATGGTGATTTGATCTCAATGTGGATGCAGTCTATCACAAGCAAGACTTTAAGGAAGTGTGCTAAGGGGTAGAACTCCTGAATAGTTCTAGCTCTGTTCTCAAGGGTATGGGGGAAATATAAATACTCACTGGCATGCTGTAGCATAGCATTGAGGAAATAGTGTAGAATCCTGCATGCTGATGCCTGTGAGAACCCCAGAATGTTCCATATGGGTCTCTGAAGGGTTTTTGTAGTTAAAATTCTAAGTGCTACAGATTGAGGTTGCAGAGTTCCTGGAGTGTCTATCCAAACTGCAGTGCTCTACTGTTTCTACTTCATGCAGACCATAAAAAGTTAAATGGAGTCTAAATACTATTTTCCTCCTTGCCTGAGTTCTGTCAGCAGCAGCAGCAGTATAGCGTTGCGCCTGCTGCACATATACATGCAGAAGAGCAGCAGCCCCTAACATTCTTTCTTTCCTGTGTGCTTTCAGTGGCTGTGTTGCAAAAGGTTTTGAAGTTCAGGGAAGATGGCTACACAGAACATATGTGATTCCTTTATAGCTTGATGAATATCTCTACCATTTTGGATTGGTTGATTAGCATATAATTCAGCTGTTTATGCACTAATTAGTATGCTATAATGTTCATATGATCTGTGCATCTCTAAACTTCATGTAGAGCTGTTTACTGAAGAAAGATCAGTGTGCTATCATGTGTGCATTGCACTGAGATGTGAACATGGCATGACATAATCATGTAGAGTTTATTTAATCCAGCTCTCGTTTTCTGGGTATTGACCCACCCACACACAATTAACTTGATGCACTAATTTTGCAGTACATTAACCAAGAGCTATTGGAGCAGGCATGTAGGCTTGATATAAATGCTAAGGTATGCCTGCTTAAGATGTAGTGATGGACAGAGAATACATCTGTGCCTTGAATTCAGACTTAATGCATACCCCTGTGCCTCTCTGAGGTGAGTTAGTCTCTCTTGATGAACCTCACAACTGGCTAATTAATGCCATATCATAGAAAGGTTAGTCTGCAGTCTTAAATTCATTTTCTTGTTAGCTTAGGAAGTCTGTCTTCCTCCTCTTTGTGTCACTGTAGTTGTGATTTTATTGGTCCCCAGTGCGTGGGATGCCAGTTGCACTACAGACAACCTTGGCCAAACTATTCCAAGTCTTAGCCTTATACCAAGGCCTGGTATATTCCTCCTGCAGTAGCCTCCATTTGTAGTGTTTCACGAGGAGTGTCACAAAAATCCTTGACACCTCAACATTCCACCGTCGTGCTATAAATGGAACACCAACCGCAGCAATGTCTGCAGCAGTCAAGGTAGAAATATGATTCTGATTTGGTGCCCAATAAAGATCTTGTGTGTTATAGCTTGTGTACAGAGATGCACAACCTTCTCAAATGCATTTACACAACTGAAAGCACAGCAATGGCTTGTCAGACACATTGGCACTGATTACATAGAGAAGCACAGACGCTGTTACAAATGACAGTGATATTTGGTCATGTGTGATGCTCAATCTATTGAGAATTGTTCCAAAATTGTTGTCGGTTAAAATCAGGTTCTTTGGAGGAAAAATGGTATGATGTGTGACATACTGGGGTTTTGGGACTTACATACAACTAAGCTGGAGGAGTACCACCAGGGGATCAAACCCATGAGATTTTATTCTTTTTTAACTTTGCTTATTAGCTGTCAGTGCTACAGGAGAAATTATTTTATAACATGGTAATTAGAGATACACAAATTGAATTATGAATGGATATATACTTCAGAGTTGGCTGCATGCCTGGGAGTTTACTTAGTCACAGGACTGAATTTCTATGGAAAAGGCAGTTGTTTGCTTGTAAATGTATCTTAGATGCATGTAGTTGCAAGACCTGAGCAAGACATGGTGGGTTAGGTTACATACATACTTGATAACACATACAGCCCTGATGCATACTTATTTATTATTTTTATTTATTTATTTAACGTTTATTAATGGGGAAAGTCCGACTTGGAATGAAGCCGATTTTCAGCAGAGGCCTGGAGAGAAATGCTCCAGGTGCATGTCTTTCTAACATGAGAGGAAACGGAGCACCAGGAGGAAATCCACACGAACACAGGATGGACATGCAGACTCTGCATAGAAGGTACCCCAACCGAGAATCCAACTGGAGAATCTCTTGCTGTGAGGTGACAATGCTACTACTGCACCACTATGTCATGCCTCTCTGAGTATCTCTGCTGCAGCTGTACTTAGAAAAAGAAAAAGTATATATGACATGTGAGAACCCAATAATTATAGCAAAAATTAGTTGTGTACATCATAACCATGTATGTGCATTCTTCATTAAATACCATCATTGTCACAGTAACATAATTTGAACACAATATATTAGGCTTCTATAGCAAGCAGTAATGATACATTTCTTGCAGCTTACATGGTTATGATACTCATGTGCATACACTGTGGCATTCCTATTCAAAACGTTGTGACAAGTGGCATTCTGACCCCCACTGTAAAAGTGTATATCAAACTGGATTCAAACACTGCATTGCCTGTCTTCATTCTTTAAAATCACTACACTTACACCTTGTGCACAGGGAAAGTTACCTGACAGGTGGAATTTATTCATTTGGTATGCTCTAGAGTGCTGACAGCCATTCACCAGTGCCAGTCTCATCTGTGTAACAGACAGCAGCCTAAATTATTTTTTCACTGTTTTCCCTTAAAAGTGCACTATGTTTGCATGCTGCCCACTGGAGCACAAATGCAAATGGCATTAGAAAAAAATGCCAAGAAAAAAAGCTGATACAAAACTTAATTTAATCAATGGGTATAACTAGCAATGACCAGAGTATGAAATGTATTACAGTGACACATTCATCCTTCTCACATCTTGCAACATCAGAAATTTAATTTCTGGCACACATTAATCAAATTGTTGTTAATGCCAAATAATGTGAAAGTTCATAAAAAATAGCTCACATACTGTTAGCAATACTGAAAATAGTTGACTTTTACGCAACACAGTGATCTAACAAAATGGGTGTAAATATGTATTCAGACCCCTATCTGTAAAATTGGCAATTAACTGTATTCAAACCCTTCATCACCTGTCTTATTTCTCTAAGGTCACTTCATTTATATCTTGTGCCACAGAAAAAAATACCTGACAGCTGCATTTTCTTCAATTCATACTATCCAGAGTGAGAAGAGCACTGGTACCAGGCTTGTTTGTGCTACAGAAAACAGCCCAAATTAAATTCTTCACTTTTATCATTAGGAAGCGATCTCTTGTTCACTGCTGGCAACTACTGCCATTGCACAGTGTATAATGCCAAACAGAATGCATATGATGAAAAGTAAAGAAAAAAACACTATTAAATAAAGGAAATATTATGAAAAAAGTAGTCAAAATGTACAATTCTGATATTTACTCAACATTTTTGCATTTCTATATGAACATATGTTCATTTAACATAATTATGGTCACACAAACATAACTATCTCTGGACAGGACACCAGGGCAGTCACAAGACGCACTTGAGATTCTTATTAGTATGTGCCACACACACACAAACACACACACACACACACACACACACACACACACACACACATGGATAGGCTGTGAAGATAAAAAAAGGAAATTACATATACTCAAATGTGATATAGCATCAATAAACATAACCAGGTGCAAAATAAACAAGTTCTAACCTTTGTACTGTGTAATTTGCAGTTAAATGTGTGGATGGTTGTGATACTGTCAACAGGGAAGACAGTCTTTCTTCATAAAATATAAAATAAAATAAAAACATGAACACTGTGTCTCTTTTCTTTTCTTTATTTTCTGAACATCACTCACAAATCTACCCTTCTCTAACAAGACCATTATGTGCTTTGACTTGCAGTTTATAAATGTTTCCATAAACAATCTACTTCCTTAGAATTGAAGACACAATTGTACTCAGAGGCAGAAACTGGCATAATAAAAAATTCATATAAATGCTAAGAATGTAGATCTCTTAAGTCAGTCAATGGTAGTCACAAAATGTCTTATCAATCCCTTCTACCTGACACATCCTTGATAAGCATACACAAGTGAGGACTGACTGTGAAAAACTGATTGATATTGCAGTCAGCCTAATCATTCACACTTGCAAACACTTAGCAGGTAACACTTCTTAGAAGTGGTCCTTGCAGAGGTAGGGTGTGTGCCTGCAATTATGTAGGTCCTTACACCATGTCTGTATTTCCTGCATGTAGTGGAGATTGTGAAATTCATGAATTCGAATGAGTTTGCACCTCATTTGCATACTCACAGTCCTGAGATAAAAATATAAAGGTAATCTTGTAGGTAAGGAATTTGTAACATAGTAGAGAGAGTGTTTGGATCCAAAGAACTCAGTACTGCTCCTTACTGTTGCTTGCTTTAAAAACTTGTTGCTACTTTAACAACTGATTTGCTGCAAAGGTAAGTTACTGTTATGAATAAATTGATGTATTGTCAACTGTTGGCATAGGCATGTATATCACAGTTATTTCTTGACCCTGCAGTATTTATATACAAAATGATAAGAGTTTAATGACAATTTAATTCTTGAAAGTGGTCCAGTTTGTTTAGAAGACTGTTGTATTAATTATTATCAAGGTAATGGGTTTTTGCATTAATAGCACAGACAATTTTGTTAAGGTTCTGATGTCTCCCTGGCTAACATTAATGGAAGTAGATATCACACCAAAAACTGTTAATAATTTTTCCTTGACAGGTGTACACTATTATTATAAATGCTGCATTGTATCAGAGTGACAGAAATGTATGTCTTGCTATGAATGTGCTGTAATGTTCTTTACTTCTTTTGCTTTTTTGGGGGATCTGTATTACATTGTATATACTCATATGAAGACATCCTTTTTATATAGTTTCTGTTTGATGAATGGATGCATTCATAAATATTTTTCTGTGTTTAACAATCAGGTTATTTCATTCTTTATTTTGCACTGGTGGAAGAGGGCATCTGCATGAAGTTGTATGTACACATATGGAGCCTTCCTTTTTCATGTATTTTTTTGCATGATGGATGCATACATTCACATATATTGCTTTGGGTTTAACAATCATGTTTTATTTTACTTATGGATTTTTCTTCTTTCTTATTATTTTTCCTCTCATACACAGCTATGACTCTCAAAGCATCTGCAGCACATAAACCATCATACACTCACACTGAGAATGATGTGATCATTCAGGCCCTACGTCACCATGATTAATCCCAATTAGAGAGATGCAGGGGTGACAAGTCCTCCTGTGACTATATATGAAAGCAGGTGGTGAATGGTGTTAATGCAATTGATGTACGTGTTCTAAAATATGACATAGGGCCAATAATATGATTATGGCAGCCAGATTTCAGACAACTGCAACTACCCATGAATGTATGGCTATGGAGGGTGATCCTCCTACAAAGCCACCACTAATTGAAGCAGAGGAATTCCTTTCCACTGTCAGAGATCCAGACAGCTCAGCATAGGGTTCATACAGAAGCCTTAATGTTGTAGCTGTTGTGGAAAACATCTCAGATGTGTGTGCATCTACTGCAAAACTATCAGGTCTGCTATTTAATAAATAACTGTCATTGTCTACATGTGTGTGTGTGTGTGTGTGTGTGTGTGTGTGTGTGTATATATAAATATATATATATATATATATTTATATGGGTCCCCTATGAAATCCCGAATGCACAGAGTCCCGATGCCCAAAATGCCGAGACGAAAAGCCTGAAACCCCACATTACCGAAACGTTGAAAGCGTGAAATTCAAAATCGTGAAACTAATACATACATACAGCACACACACAAACATACACACACCCTTCCCCATAACCAAACAAACCACCCTACACTAAAGATAAGTAGGGGTCTTTGCCCCCTGCACCCCCCATGTGGCGGGCTGTGCCCCCCACACCCCCCTACTTTATTATTCTAACTCCGAGATCACACAAACATATACACAAGGCAAACTCACACCCACACATTACAGTCCCACACACACACACACACACACACACACACACACACACACACACACTTACACACACTAAAGCCCTTCACAAACACACTTACACAGAAATACTTACCTGAACCGCAACACCAGAAGTGCTAACTCAAAATCCCTTAACATCGGGATTTTGAATTTCACGCTTCTGTTCTTTTGGTAATGTGGGGTTTCGGGCTTTTCATCTCGGTATTTTGGGCATCGGGATTCTGTGCATTCGGGATTTTGTAGGGGATCTATATATATATATATATATATATATATATATATATATATATATACATACATACATACACACACACACACACACACATATATATATATATATATATATATATATATATATATATATATATATATAGAGAGAGAGAGAGAAGGGGGGAGACATAGACATGAAAAAATATCCAAAGTATACATTGTAACTAATTGTTTGATAATGCTTCCTCTATTTTGGTGCATTTTGTTCCTCTTCATTGTTTGTGTGCTCTTATGCATTGCACGCAGTGTGCTGGCATCAGTCCCCAGTAGTGAACTACAGTTCAATGCCTGTGGAAAAAGCTGAAACATTTAATTTAGGCTGCCTTTCGCAGAATACCCAAGCCTGGTGGGGTGGATGTCAATACTCTAGATAGTACTCAGTTAAAATAATGCATTTGTGAAGTAACTTTCTCTGCATCTCACGTTGTAAGTGCAGTGCTCTTAGATAAAGCAAACAGCTGATGCATGGTTCTCATCTAGTGAAGTGCTAAGCTTAAAATGGGGGAGCAGAATACATATTTAAATCGATTCTGTGATATTGTGTTGCTGTTTGAAAATCAACTATCCCCATATTGTTAACATTTGACCTGTTGTCTGCTCATTTGCCATTATTTGGCAGCCCTGATAATGTATGCAGAATATAAAAGTTCTGATGTGTTAAGGAGACGTGAGAAGTATGAATGTGTCACTGTAATACACTTTTTTGCTCTAGTCATTGCTACATATCCCCTATGCTTCAGTTAAGTTTTCCTTTCAGTTGTTTTTCTGTCCAAATTTTTATTTATTCATTTTTTAATGCTTTTACATTTTCTTTCTACACAACAGCATGCAGACATGGTTGACTTCCTAAGGAATAAAAGTGAAAAATGTAGTTTGGGCTGCCGTCTGATACTGATGTTGTAATTACTGAATGCTCACACATCGTAAGTGTTTATGACAGTATGTGTTATAAGTGTGTATGTAGCATAACCCATCATGTCTTACTGACATCATGCAACTACATGCAGCTGAGATATATTTACAAACACAAAAATACCTTTGACATAGAAATGCAGTCCCATGACTAATTAAAGTCACAGACATATAGGTATCTCTTCATTATTTCTACACTCAGTCTTCCATTAATATACCTGAAATTATCATCATGGCAAGTAGGTTTGCCTGAGCCAGTGATAGCTAATCAGAAAAGCTTATCATTTTATCCTTTTTTGTTCTCTTGGGTTCGAGTCACAGGTGGTACTACTCAACCTTACCAGAGTCTAACTCCCAGCATGGCAATATGTCAGAAGTCATACCATTTTCCTCCAAACAACTATGATCATAACCGTCAACATAAAGCATGTCAGGGTTTAACATTGGAACATTTTTTGATAGTATGAGTATCACACATGGCCAAATTTTCCTACCATTTTTAACACTTTCACTGCCTCTTAATATAATCATTGCCTATGTGACTGACAAGCCAGAAATGGACCATGGAAAAGCCTTTGCTTTTTGTTCTTAGCATTTCATTGTAGGTTGACATCATGCACCAGTACTGAGCAAAGGTAAATGATGTTCAAATTCCTATGGCAAATGTTGAAGATTTTATTTTCAGATGCAGTATTCCAGTTACTTTTACAAAAATATGCTTAAATCCACTGTGCTATCAGAATTCAGAGTACATACATACCTACTAATATTTCAAGCTTGAGCATTAATCCCCTTCTAGTTTGCCAGTATACCAAAACACCTGTTCCCATAATAAGTGTCCAGGTTGTTCTTAAAAATATCTAAACTAGTACTTGCTTTAATGAATTTGCTAGTCTATTCCATGCATCAGTTCCTTTATGAGAGAGCCAATTAGTACACGTGTCATTCCTATAGAATCCTCTGCATAGGTTGTCTGATGATTTTCTACTATTTTCTGATAACCCCAAACATTCCTAGAAGTAGTTTTCTCTAAATGCTCTATATATCTGAATAAGATCTCATTTGAAATATCTACGAGACACTGTACAAGTTCAGATATTTTAGTCTATCATAATAAGTTAAATTTTCACATCCATGTATTTCTTTGATATATTTCTGATGTACTCTTTCCAGTTTACTTGTGTTTGTTTTCTCATAAGTTTCCATATTGTTATTCTATAGTCAAGTATTGGTGTAATGTAATTAAAAAACAATGACTTCATCATTTCTGATTTCCTAGACTTTATAAATATGTTTATACAACCTATAGTTCTATAATTATTATTAACCAATTGGTTGATATGATTGCAAACACTCAAAGCTGCATCTACCTATATACCCACGTCTTTAAATAAATATACAGTTTTAATCACTCTGTGCTGTGTTAAATCTTAACCTTTCAATTTATGTCTCCCAAACATCATATGCTTAGTGTTTTGCTGTATTTATCAACATTTTGTTCTCCTGTGCCCAGATGGTCAATTTAGTCAAGTTCTTTTGCAGACATGCCTTATCTGTAATCCATGTAATCAGTTTACCCAATTTCAGGTTGTCTGCATATAGACTGTAGAACAACTCAAATGAAAAAGTTAGATCTGAAAGATACAATCTAAACAAGGAAAGGCCTAGGACAGAGCCATCTGGGGCATCCTGACTGTAACCAAGGATTTCACCTGTCCAGTTGCTGTATGATGCTTTCCATGTCCTATGTGTAAGCCATTCAACTATCCATCTTATCAAGAGTACATCAAAACCTAGTTGTTGCAATTTATTGATCAGTAATTTAAGTATCACCCTGTCAAATACAGAAGTTAAATCTGTATAAATTACATCACAGAACAGTTTTTCATTCATAGCTGTTATTATATTGTTATAGAACATCATGTTACAGGTGATAATATTCATATGCATGTTGATATATGGTTTCAAGTCCCAACCTTTACCGTTTTGACAATAACTTAGGCAATATTACCTTTTCCATTATTTTTCCACAGCAGAAAAGAAGACATAAGGGTCTATATGACTGTGAGTTTGTCCTACTCCCCTTTCCCCTAAATCCAGGTTTAATAAGTGTATGTCTCCAATCTTGAGGAATCTTCCAATATTTATACAACCTAGTAAACAATAGATATAATGGTACTGCAAGTTCTTGATAAAGTATTCTCAGGTCATTATTACTAATTCCGTCTACTCACTGTGCTTTGTTTGGATCCAGTTTACACTGTACTTTTTTCAATATGATCTAATTTGATTTTAGTATCTGAGGTTACTTGGATGTTACTCAGACAACTTATCACACCCTTTGTGGAGCCAAACAGTTTTGCATAAGATTTTGTAAATATATCTATAATCTGTTGTGTGTCTGAGAATAAATTTTAGAAACTACACACAGTTTATCAGTTTGTATGTCTTTACTCCTTGCATATCTTATGTATCTATAAAATGGTTTCCTATTATGCTCATTATTTGTATATAAATTTTCTTCAAAATTGTCCTTGAGCTTGTCTCACACTATGCTTAATCTGTTTGTCCAGCTTGTTTATTTCAGTTTTCAAAGTTGTAGTTTGACCTATCTTCTATTTCTTATATTTTTGTCACATACTTTAATCAGATATCTTATTCTTATAGAAATATACCCCCCTAACATCATACGTCTAAGGCCTGATGTTGAACATTTTTTTTTTATTTTTGCACCCAATTTCTCTTTCAAAACATTCCATATTCCTTCTGCAGTTTTTCCACTGAATGCATCACTGCAATTAGTTTTACACAGTGACTGTTTTGCTTCCACTTAATCTGCAATTAATGTTCTGTGTATTGCTTTAGACTTTAGTTTGGCAGAATTACCTAGCAACAACCTAACCTTTATAACCCCATGATCACTACACATCAGTGGTGGTAAAACTTGACATGAAATAACAGTAATTTCTTCAGGAACACAAACCATGTCTACTATGTTCCATTCCCTTGTAGATTTTTTTTAATGATCTGAAGCAATTATTGTTCTTGAATATACGCTGTGAATAATTTCCTTAATAACATTGTTGAATCAATATTATTCTAGTCTGTTTATGGTAAATTTAAGTCCCCAAACCACTATTATTTTTCCCTGCTGTGTTTCATGCAAGAAATGCATGAATTCCTCTAGGTCATAAGCAATGGACTTTGGTAGTCAATACACTCCAACAACTAAAGAAGTCCAAAATAAAACAGATGACACGCCCAAACAGAAGAGGATTCACTGAAAAAATGCACCCTTCAAGACAGTAACCTTTTGCTAGATTCTTTAATTCACCAATACAAAATTAAGTGCTTTCATCCACAATAATGTGGACTTCATCAGAATGTCAATTAACAATTAATTCCTCTATTTATAAGCCATTTTGGTGCCAAAACAGTATTCACAAAACATCTTATGTTACCAATTAAATAATAAGGTAATAAAACTATTGGGTACTAAAGTTCATTCTTACAATGCATATAACAATTAAAACCATTTTAAAAATCCTAACACACTCTTTACTATAAATTTAATAAATAAAACTATACACATAACAGTATAAGTATGCTAATTAATATATGTTATAAGAATAAAATGAAACTTAAGATTAATAACAGTAACTATGACTGCATATTTACTCCCAGTGTACTGATTAATGCACAAAACATAATATGTCATAGTAATTTGTCAATGGATTAAAACAAAAATGCAATTATATAATGTATTGCACAACATCCTGTTTGTATGGCTCTATGCTCATTTTCCTATGTCCACTTCTGTAATATGGGCTTAATAGTAATATAATTATCAAGTCCAGGGAAATTTAAAGCATCTGTCAATAACTGCCATCAACTGTTATATGAGCCAGGGGTGTCTTTATGTTCAGAGTTACACAACCTACAGTATCGGTATTATCAATGAATATTTAATAATCACAGCTCTCATAACAATCTTTAATTTCTATCATAATACCTCTGCCTGAATTTTTTTGTTAGCATGTCTGTTAGAGTAAAAACATTTATGCCATGACAGAACTAGTTTCCAATCATTGTTCTTTAACCATGTTTCACAAACATCTAATCTAATGAATACTACTACTAGAATGGTACATTTGTGTTGAACAGTTTGCTATTTACAGTTCTATATTAATAATTATGCTTCAGTCCACCAGAAGGCTGTTGACAGACAGGTGAGCGAGGTAGAAGCAGGGGTGGCTGATGCAGAATGAGAATGGTCCCTTTCAATGCTCTTAGGATTTTTGTTGTACAGAGGTGCTATTAATAAAGTTATTAAGAATAACTGGAGAATTTTGGCAGGGAATTGTGATATTGGGCAAGTAGTGGGTGCTGTACTGTGTTTTATAAACAAAAAAGCTAACAATTTTAAAAAGTTGTTAGAAAATACAGACAACAAATCTACAATTAGTAGAAGGGGTACTTTTAAATTTCAACACTGCTCCATGTGTCGATACATCTCAGAAGGGACATATTTTGAGGTTTCTGGTAGTAACATATCATATTCAGCATCAGGCTTTATCACCTGTGATTCTACACTTGTGGTTTATTTAACTAAATGCTCCTCATGTGATGCATCTTATGTAGGAAAAATGAACAGGCAAGTTAAGAAAGAGGGTGTATGAACATTTGTATGTTATTAAGGTTAAGAATATGGACAAAGCATTGGCTAAACATACATCTGTATGTAGAAATTAAAAAAAATGTATCTTTGTGTTATTGACCATATTAGTAGTGAGTTCAATGATGATAGAGACAGGGAACTGGATTTTAGAGAGTTTAAATATCAGCTAGAGTTATATGCTTGCAACATTCCTGCTTTGAATAACAATGTCAACTACAAAGTAGTGCTCCAGAAAAGACTATATTATAATAAATGCAAGTAAAAATTGTATTACTTGCATTTCATGGAAGTTTTTTACTTACATTCAGTGTATTTAAAACATTAATCCTTGTGTATGTTTTGTATATTGGACTTAGGATTTGCTTTTTAAAGAATACCTGTCAAGTTAATTGATGGAGTGATTTCATTGGTCTTATAATTTGTGCTTATGGTATTTAAACAAGTGTGTTAGCTTATTGTTTTTATTCTGAAGAAGACCTGCTTAGGGTCAAAAGTGTTTAATCATTATTAAATTTGTATAAGATTTTATTACGTGTACCTTTTGTTTTTCTACACAGTAGTTTTTATTTATTAGATTTGAACATCAGTAGGCAGTGTGGAGATAACTTGATTTTGTCAAAATGTTCAGTTTGCAGAAACTGGAAATTAGAGTCCAAAGTTTGCAACCTCCATTGGAGCTGACAGTTGCATGCGTAATTTGCAACCACAAGCTTAAGATGTTACAAGCTGAAAAAAAATAATATTAAAATGAAAAATATTGAAGTCATACAGTTCATAAGTCTAACCAGAATTGTTCCCATTAATTACTAATGATTGCATATCTCATTCTATAAATAATTTTAAAGGCATTGAACTCCTTCCACAGGAAGACATATATTCCAGAATAAAAACTATGCATTTTAACAGCATATTCATAAAACTCTCTACATCCCCTATTTTAAATCATTGTAAATGTATTTAACTTCTTTCTCATCTCTTCTTTCACCGTTTTCAGTTTCGTAAGTCCCAGAACACCATTGCTTATCTTTCCACATCCAAAATTTCATCGGTGTTTTACACTGGTATCTAATTTATGCTCAACTGCCAAAATATTTGAGAAATTAATCTATGAACATGTTTCTGCCATCTTATGGCATCATCAACACAGCAAAAGAGGAATGCTTGACTTTTGGAAAGACAGTTATTGTACCCAACTGATATCCATAAACATTAGGGTCAAACATTCCTCTTATGCTGTGCTGATTATGCCATAAGAAGGCAGAAACATGCATGTCCACAAATAGAGGAGTTTGGCTTTATTGGCCTGAAATTGTCCATAAATAGACTTAAAAATAAAAGTAAAAGAAAAATGCTTGGACATTCAGAATTGCCATTTAGCTGAAACGCCTGATGTCCTTAAAGGGTAATTTGCATATATCCCATGTTGCCTCTGATACAGGAGGTTTAAGGTATCACACAGTGGTAAATCTAGCTTTTGCTAGATTTTTTCTTTTTGCGTTGTTTAGCCAGTTGGTTTTCTGTGTGACCTTTTTATTCATTGTTTTAGTTTGTTAGCTGGGATATTCTGTAGATACCCTAATGTTTATGGATATCAGTTGGGTACAATAACCTTGTGTTTCCGAAAGTCAAATATTCTTTTTATGCTGTGCTGATGATGCCATAAGAAGGCAGAAACATGCATGTCCACAGCTAAAGGGATTTGGCTTTATTGGCCTAAAATTGTCCATGAATAGACTTAAAAGACAAAGAAGAAGTCTTGGACATTCAGAATTGTCATTTAGCTGAAACACCTGATGTCCTTAAAAGGTAGTTTGCATGCATCCCATATTGCCTCTGATACAAGAGGTGTAAGGTATCACACAGTAGAAAGTCTAGCTTTTGCTAGATTTTCTTTTAGTGTTTTTTAACCAATTGGTTTTCCCATGTTACCTTTTTACTCATTGTTTTAGTTTTTAAGTTGGGATATTTTGTAGACACCCTAATGTTTATGGATATCAGCTGGGTACAATAACCCTGTTTTCCCGAAAGTCAAATATTCTTCTTATGCTGTGCAGATGATGCCATAAGAAAGTAGAAACATGCATGATCACAGCTAGAGGGGTTTGGCTTTATTGGCATGAAATTGTCGATAAATATATGTAAAAGAAAACATCTTGGACATTCAGAATTGCCATTTAGCTGAAACACCTGATATCCTTAAAGGGTAATTTGCATATATCCCATGTTGCCTCTGATACAAAAGTTTTAAGGTATCACACAGTGGAAAGTCTAGGGTTTGTGGATACAGGAAATTTTGGCAGGGTGATTTCTAAACATTCCAGGGTTACCTGGTGCCCCAGCTTTCATTTTTATTTTGAAAGTAATGAGTTTATGGTCTGACCTGAATAGTGAGGACATTACAATTGGAGTGTAACATTCCCCCATGATGATGACTAGGTTAAATATGTTGGTGATCCTAGTGGGCATATGGACTAGTTGGTACAGGGCATTTCTGTTGATAAAGTTCAGAAAATCTTTGAGCCTGCATGTTTGACGTCATGTATGAATCCCAGTTTATACTGTGGAAGTTGAAGTCACATATGATTATAGTGTTGGGTTGATTGGAATGTGACCCAAGTTCATTTAAGTAAGTGTTATACATTTCCTTGGTCAAAGAGGAGAACCTGTAGCTTGCAAGAATATGGTATGGAATTTTATTTATGGATAGTTGTACATAGAGGAGCTCAAGTGTGTCATACTGCTTGACAAGGCTTGAGGTGTGCTTATTGTTGAGCTAAACTAACACACCTTCACCTTTTTCCCTCTGTAAGCAGTAGCTGGATGAAATGTGTGGAATGCATTATAGCCCTGTACTGCTAAAGTGCTCTCCATGGCTTTAAACCATATCTCAGTAAGTGCACAGATGTCTACATTCTCCAGTGCGGCAGAAAGCGTGCAGGGAGTGGAGTTTCTTGTTTAAACTCCTGTCATTGAGCAGTATCTCCTTTAGATTATTCTGGGCTGGTTCAGCTATGTCAGATGGTTTATCTGGTTGGCAATGTCTAAAAAATGTCCTATGGCAGTATTCAATGTTTTAGCCAATATTCACAAGTCTAGACAGGTCAAATACAAACCATTCCTTGTGAAGCATTGTAATCTGCTGACCATATCCTCTCAGGCCAACAAATATTGTACACACTTTGAATGGCACCAATACTAAACCAAATATTAAAATCAATTATTTTTTATTCATAATGGGACATCATACTTGGAGGAGGTAGACTGCATCTCAGTGATAAGCTTATACCAGCCTGAAAAACATAATCTGTGAGCTCCATCATGCCTATCTTTATATAGAGAGATATATCTTAGATCATTTACTCCCCCATAGAGAGTGGCTGAGTCATACTGGTACTTGTGGTTCAATGGCCTGAGTGTATGCATGATGTGAAGGATACTGTCCCTTGTTAGACAACTGACTGTGACCCTTTCCTGCTCATTCTGGTGACTGAGACATCAGTGTGTCTCACAGTAGAGTCTCCTATAACTAAAATATCTGATCGTGTGGTGGTCTGCCTTATGAGCTTAGACATGGAGTTGAGACTGCATGTGTCACAGTAGGCGCTGCTTTGGTAGTGTGTTTCTGAGGTTGCTGAAAGTACTTATTGCAACTCTTCTCTATTTTCTCTTCTCTCTCCTCTCTCTAAAAACTGACTACTCCACATCATAATGTAAGTGCTTCACAATTCTCACTGCAACCAGTCTCCATATGTCTTACAAAAAACTTCTTTGCAAACTTAAAACCTAGCTCAACAACAGCTGATAAACTTCCCTTTGGAAACCTTAAATTAGCAGCAGATACTATAACCTAACCAGTCAACATTCTTATCAATCGGTCCATCACTGACTCATATGTTCCAACATTATGAAAAAATAATCGCTCATAATTCTGCTGCATGGAAGAGGTAACTCCATTGAAGTTACTAACTTTTGACTATTGCCATCTTATCCCTTCTGTCGAGAATATTAGTAAAATGTATCTACTAGAAACCCCTTAAGTCCCATTTTCAAAACTCTTTTCTAACCTCCAATCAGCATGACTTCAGGCCAGCCCACCAAACTACAACAGTCCTAATTTCATTCACAGAAGCTGTAAATAATGCCAGAGACTCAGGTTAGTCTGTCTCCTTATTATTTATAGACCTCTGTAAAGCCATTGATACTGCCTACCATGTCAAACTACTACATTAACTCTCTAGTCTTGATTTTGCCTCTTCTTTTATTAACGAGTTTTCAAGACATCTATCAAATAGGCAATAATCTGTAAAATGGCAGGGCTCCCTATCACCCTACCTTCCAACCAACACTAGTGTTCCTCAAGGATCAATACTTGGGCCCCTTTTCTTTAATATCTTTATCAATGACCTCCATACAGCTGCCTGTCAAAACTCTTTAATTCAATATGCAGGTGATTCTACCACAATTTGCTCCTCACATAGCCTGTCCCACCTACGATATAACACAAGAAGCCTTCTCTTCTCTGCAAGCATGGTTAAATGACTTACAATTGCTACTTAACCCCAAAATATAAATTCCTTCTCTTCATTCCTAAATCACTCCACAATAATAAATTTAATTTTGAAATACAATCCCAAAGCAATACAGTTAGCATAGTTGTTTCATGCACAAAACTCCTAGATGTGATAATTGATGACAATCTAAAGTTTGATCAACATATATAGGACAATATTTAAAGAAAATACATCAAAAGTCAGGTGTGCCTTATAGACCTAAATCATGTTTAAATAATCATACTAGATTCACATTAGCCAATACCTACCTTATGCCTTCACTCTTGTATGGAGCCCCTATTCTTACCAATCTCCAAATCTCTCTTAAGCCAAACTTCAATCAGTCAAACTGTCAACAGTCTATGAAAATGCCTGAACTCTAATGAGTTTAATTTAATATTTATAGGTAGGATTGAATTCTCCAATACTGATTTTTTAGATGTTAACATTACGAAGTTAGTTGATGCTATCATGGTTACAAATCACAAAGAATGTTTTGCAAACTTAGCAAAAAATATGGCCTCGAATACTAGGAGGGAATATTTACATGTTAGTAGGGGTGAGATTATTGTTGTAGGTAATGAAACATGTAAGTTACAATTTATTACTATGTATGGTAAAAATATGTTTAAAATTAAGGAGGTCATTGATAAACACTGGCATATATTGAAAATGGATGAATTTTTTGGCCAATGTTTAGATGATCAATGTAAGTTTAGTTATTGTAGAGGCAAGAGTATTGGAGAACTTCTCTCCTTGTTTAAGAGAATGGGTTTCAATAAGGGAAATATCAATTAAATATTTATTATAGGTTCCACAAACTTTGGTAACGGTGTCTATTGTTAGGTAATTTTAAGAACTAAGTCTTTCACTTCAGTTAACACTCCTAAGGTCTTTAGTATTAGACAATTAATTACATGTAACATTGAATGGGTAATTTACATGGCTGTATGCTAATGTGGGGCATTTTATGTGGGGGCAGACATCTAGGGATTTTAAAAGTAGGATAGCAGTCCACTTAAGTGATATTAGTTGTAAGCACCCTAGAAGTGCCCTTTATAAACATAAACTTGAACATGTCATGGCACATTTTGTTTTTGTGGGGCTGGATTCTGTGAGGGGAAGGGGTTTGTCAGATGCTTCTAGACATAGGTTATTAGATCAGAAGGAATCATTATGGGTTGTTAACCTTGATGCACTGTTTAACAAAGGCTTAAATGAGAATTGGTAGGGGATATATTTGAAGATTTATTTATTATTATTTTTATTAATAAGAAGAATCATTAGTATTAGTTTCAATAGTTATGATTATTTATGATGATTCATATATAGAAGTAGGTTGTTATTAATCCCCTATATATGTATGCCCCATAAAAGTTAATTGTTTTGTGTTTAAATATTTATGTTTTTGGCAACTTATTCTGGAAGAAAGTGCTACCGCTTTAATTCAATGAGATTTAAACTGAAAAAGAGTTGTGTTCTAGATAGCACTGATGGCGCCAGAGGGTGAAAGTGGTCTGCATTGCTTGGCTGTTTACTGCTTGTCAATTTTTGTTATTTTTCCCCAGTAATTTAAGAGATTAAAAAGAATTTAAGGAAATAAAAAGTCAATGGAGTTATAATGCCTGCTCGTTTATCTGTATAATCTCTTGGTACATACCAGAACTTTTTGTACATACCGGCAGTGAGGAATATTGTTTGAACTGTGCATATATGCTGGACAGTTGGTGACATATACTTTTGGTTCATCCGTGCACTAGTCTTGGTTCATGCACTCGTGCACCGGCTGTTGGTTGTGGATATATATATATATATATGTATATATGCACACATGTGCATGCATACACCAGTGGTACCAAGGGGATCCTATGCCTTTGAATGTGTAACCACTGTGAGGGAGAACAGAATAGCTTGTGGGCTAGTTGGGTAAGAACAACAATTTGAAGGGAATAACAAAAGTTATCCTGCAGTTTCTATAACATAAACAGCACTACTCATGCAATTGTTCAGTGATTTTAGATATCTATTGCTTTTGCAGAACCACTCTTTAAACTTGCAGTCACTTGGGATCCACAGTGTTGGTTAACACTAGAAAATTCTTAGTGTAGTGATTTATGCAATAAAGAATTAATGACTAAGAAATAATCATAATTTCTAATCCCATTACAGTATATCGCTGATGCATATAATGACCTGGATTACAAAATTATTACAGCATTATGTTGGATCAAATACCCTGGTTAGGGTGACATTTAGGGAGGGATGAATTCAGAGAAATAGGTAGCATAATGGTGATATTGAGAAAAATAGCACAGTTAGCATCATATACTAATGATTGTATAATAACATGAACACATAGCATGGAAATAAGAACAACTGTAAATACAAGTTAAATAACATGGTGGGACAGTTCAGACACACACCGAAATTATGCAATGAGATTCTTCAGATAGTGAATTTCTACACCATTATTGTTTGGTAAACAGAGATACAGAGAGAGAGAGTGAGCAAAAGTGAGAAAGTGACTATTTTAAGATGCTAGAAATAACATCCATATCTGCTGGACAGCATAATGTAAATGCCATTTTCACAGCCATTGTCTACTAAAGTGGACAATATCACTCTCTGCATCATAAGAGGATCCTATTATGCCCAGCCTACCATCACCTCCATTACAAGTACATTGTTGAATGCTGTTTGGTGGGCTAAGACACCATACAGCAGCTTGCAGACATTTGCTGCATGGAATACTAATCCCTGTGGGTGCTAAGGTATACATACATACCTCTCAACTATGCAAATTTTGCAGAATGTACAGATTTTTGCCTCTTATTTTTGGTCCATTTTTCATAAAATAGTAATTTTCTGGCAAATTTCTGGAAAGTCATTAAAGACTGAAGTTAGACAATAATGTTTCAGACTTCAAATCCTGCAGAAAATTCTTGCTAAAACAACACCTGTCATTCTATTAACTTTCTATGTCTGAAAGAGCAATATTTAAAAATTCTCCCTCCTTTTGGACCTTTGTCCCACTTTTATTTATGGGATTCCCCAGATTTCTTGCTCTAGCAGGTTGAGAGGCATGGTTTGGTAATCATTTTTACAGTGGCTTTCCCAGTGGTCACCAGTGGGCATGTCGGGTGTGTCACAGGGATTTGCCTCACAAATACTACACTGGTTGGCTTATGCATTTCTGTAGCATGTAGAGAAACAAATGTGGCTCCTTCTAACTGCAAAGGAAAGAACATGCTCACAAGAATGTGAGCATTCTAAAACAGCTCTTTTTTTCCTGAAGTTCTATGGGACATTGACTGTACCCACATTGCCAACCTGTCCCCACGTAATTCACATGGGCATCAGTATGTTACCTGCCAGGTTGTCCACTCCATAATCTACAGGTTGTGTGCAATCTACAGGGTATTAGTTGCAATGTCCATGTGAGCCACACAAGTATTTCCCATGATTCCCACATCTAGCACGTTTGACCCATATCATAGGTATGTGCAGGGTGACATCTCATAGAGACATCTTATCATTAACATTGCATGTTCCCCAGAGGCATGGCTCATGACAGAGATATGAAACCCTCAGACCATGGCTTATGACATATAGCTCCACACTTTTGCAAATCTTCAGCATAGTCATGCTATGCTCACATTGTTGAAGGCCAGTTACTATCATCTGGTTTCCTGTGGTGCTGTGCTCTAGTACGCTCTGTAGACCTGCAGTAAAATATTTTCTGTATGTGGAATGTTGAACAACATATGGTACACAAACAGCTAGAGTAGGAGATTATCATCAGAAGATTAGACAAACTATAGACTGCAGTGGAGGAAGTACCAGGTGAGGAATCAACTAAGGAATGGGCTGCAGAAAATCCTACATAAGGTTGAGGGAGCTGCAATGTGCTGCAATATTGTCAGAGGTGGCATATCATCCACAGCTATGAGACAGACTAGAGAAACTACATCCAGTCTATGCAGTACAGTGCACTGACTGGCCACCCTGTGCATCAGGCATTTCCTAATCCATGTTATACAGGGGCTTGACAGGGCACAGTTGTTTTCAATTGTACTGGAAGGGTGGGCCACAGTGGCAGGGATCAGCAACACCTTGATATGTTGAAGTGCTGAGGGACCAGGGGTGTGGAAGAGTTATTGTATTGTATCACTGGGGGACTGCAGAGCTACATACACTGCATGGGGGAGGGATGAAACTTTCACAGGAGTGCAGTGGGCTAGATGCCCTGGATGCTTGCAGAGGACTGATGCCAGGGGACATAATTCCAGCAGAAGGTGGAGAACTGATCCATTGTGGATGTGACAGTAGTTGTGGGTCCACCTGTTAGAATGCTGCAGACCATAAATGATCATGACCAGGTGGGCATCCTCTTCATGTATTGACACTGTCAGTAAAACCTACTGTCAAGAATGATATGGAAATATGTGACTTTGGGTGTGTGGCTACACACTGCGGAGGGTTGTCGTGAAGGCTTTTTCTGCAAAGAGGTCCCCACTGTGTCATGCATGCATACCTCTCAACTGTCCAGATTTTTGATTCATATTTTTTGGTCTATTCCTTATATAATGTATGGTTTTCTGGCAAACCACTGAGGACTGAGAATTCACTAAATAATGACATGCATTTGAATTACAGACATTTATAACAAAAACATATAATTCTAGCAATTGTCTAAGTTTCTAAGAGCAATCTTTCAAATCCGTTCCTAGTTTTGGGCCTTTGTCCCCCCATTATTTTAGACTTTGTCCAGATTTTTTTTGTGCTAAATGGTTGAGAAGTATGCATGCATAAATTATCATCAATATGTGGATTCAAGTAAGTGCTAAGTGGTCATGAACTACCTGCCTGTAGGGTATACCCATAGTGGGGAGAGAAGGGTAATGGTTATAGGTATGGCATTCTCCATGGTGTATAGAGCCATGAGACCCCCATGGATAAAGCAATAGCTGTAAAGTGGCTAATGACCTAAGCAGGTGACTGTACTTTCTGACCCTCTGAATGAGATGTTGCAGGCTCTTGCTTATGTTGTCACACATGCCATGCAGTATGCTAATCACCCTTGGCATGACATTGGCAGCATCTGTCTGTGTCTGGATCACCAACTTGAATATTTCTTGATTTATGGCCAGTGTAACACTCAGCATGTGCACTGCCCAAAAGACATTGGACAGACATCCACTCATATGCTGTTGCCTTGTATTGCCATCATGTTTTCTGGTAGTGCTCCTGTCTACTGGCAGTGCATGAGCTGTTGACAATTGTGAGAAGTGTCTTTGGTCATCAGGCATGTGCTGTAGTTTCCCAGTGGAGAGACAAGTGCAGGTTCCATAGGTAACATAGCTGTGTCAGTGGATATGAGCGGGGTAAGCCTTCAACAGTAACTGTTACTGACACTGTCCATTGTTACTGAACTGTGTCAGGATGCTGTTGCCATCATTTCAGACTCAGAGACACAGAGATGCTTTAGTAATCGAGGCATGCTCCACTGCAGTGAGGCTGACCACTTCTGTTGCTCCTGAGAAGGTAAACAGATAGATGCCAGTGTATAAAGCTGATGATATGCAGCAATCTTACACCTCATTGTTGCATGAGAATTGCAAGAAATATATCTTGCACAGAATATACACAAATCACCACCTAACTATCTGTCAGTGCAGAGAATTAAGGCTCAGAAATATTTATTACCTGCTTCCTGGCATCCAGTGTCCAGAGTTTTATTACATCCATGTAATTTTCCTACTGTGAGTCCCTGTGCAAGTTGGTTAAACAGACAGTGCATCTGAGTTGCCTCTGAAAATGGACTGTTGTGTCCAGTTAGTTCACCCATTTGAGTGAATAGAGTGAATGATACTGTGCTCCATCCCATATATGACTTCAGGAGAGATATGGTGGTGTTCACCCTCAGAATGCTCATGCCAGGGATGCACTATAGGGCTGTATTAGGGTCTTAAGGTAATAGCAACTTGCTGCATCCCCAACAAACACGTGATACTGCAACCAGTCCAAACCCCACATTCAGACCTATATCAGGAATCAGCCTCTTTTCCCTGTGAAAAGACAGGGACACCAATAACTCTTGTGTAACAGTGAGTGCAGTCTGTAGTGGTGGACTGCACCTTCAGCTGTCCACTCCAATACACTTACTTGAGGTTTCAAGTAGGTATGCAGTGTCATATTAGTGACCCTGCAGTATACCTGCTGTGTCAGTTTGCTGTTGCCATTAATGTCATTCATATCTGTAATGAGCATACCTCTCAGCTGTCCAGATTTTCCCAGATTGTCCAGATTTTTGCCTCATATGTTTGATCTGTTTCTCTGAAAATTGTGGTTTTCTAGCAAATCATTGGAAAATCATCAAGGATTGAAATCAGAAAATAATGACAGAAATAATTTGAGTTTTAGACTTCATATCCTTTATAAAATTCATGCTTATGCAAAATCTGTTGTTCTATAAACATTCTAAGTTTGTAAGAGCAATGTTTAAAAATTATCCCTATTCTTGGGCCTTTGCTCCCCCCATTAATGATGGTTTTCTCAAGATTTCTTGCTCTAAGAGGTTGAGAGCTATGGTAATGAGGTCCTTCTGCACATGCTTTTACAAGGTCCAGTCAGGCCTGTCTGCCGGCTTTTATAGTTTCCGTTTTGTTTGGTTTTAAAAAGTTTTATCCATTTGTTTGAAGTTTGTTTTTGGTAAAAACAATAAACAGTTTCTTTTGTTAAGTATTTCCGACTGTTGCCGGCTTTTATAGTTTCCGTTTTGTTTGGTTTTAAAAAGTTTTATCCGTGTGCTTAAAATGTGCCTATCCTTTGCATTTTGAACCTGCGTTGACACCATTGTTTCTGCCAGGAAGAAGTTTTTGAGCCCTAGGTACTGCTCTGGTGCTATCTCTTATATGGAGGCAAACACCTGCTGTCAGAGCTTGGGTTCAAATATGTCTGCTATGAGCTGTACCAGTCCATCACCTATGGACTGTACACAGTAACCATATGAAATGGTGGATCTACTACAGCGAGTGCAGAAATATGGAGACTGGTCAACACAGTGGACTTAGAGTCTGAGATGACATTTATCAGAATATTCCCTTTTCTCTGAGATATAGTGATGTTGGAGTTGGTATATATGCTTTTGGTGGGGCTTGCCCCTACATGGGGTTGTGCAGGGGTTAGGTTTAAAGGAGAAGAATGATTTTCAAGATTCACTTTTCTCCTGTGTTTTCAGTATTTTATTTTTTTTTCAGCTTGTCAGCACTTCCCTTTTCAAATGCTGACATTTCAATAGAGACCCACTATACACAGCTTTCACACGCCATTTCCCAGCAGGATTGAAGTTGAGAAAATATGGATATGGAATGTAGTGTACCATGTGCACCAGTATCTATCAATATGAACCTATGTTCCTCCCACAGCTATATGTCATGGGAATGTATGTATGACTGATTATTGGCTTTACAAATCTAAACAACTTCACTGTCTGAGGTTGCTGTTGAGAAACCTCTCCCAGCAAAGGTAAATATATCCATTCCTCATCCCCTCCTGTCCCTGGCTTGTGCACCCTTACCAAAACAGATGCAGAACACTATTCTGCTGTGCAGAAGATTGCAATAATCTGCATTGAAAATCTGCTTGTAATAGTGTCTCAAAACTGATAGCTCAATGACCACCATAATGGTGAGAGTATCTCTAATTGCTGTAATATGGGGATAACAGCACAATAATTCTGCTAAGGAAACAATTCTGAATAAATGTTTCTGAACTGCACATGTAGAACCACATGTCTGTAGACCTAACATGCACTACAGGACCTGTTCCAGCCTTTGAACATGATTGGTAGGCCTCAATACCTTATCCACATACTTGTCAGCTCCATGACACCCGGAAACTTGCACAATTCTGACATCTGGCTGTAGACTTGGGGGCATAATGGCATGAATGTGCCATGAATTCTGGTACAGTATATTTGCTAACAGTGGTGAGCTATCATATGCCCATATGTGGCAATTGCCTTTCTCTCCTTCAGCTGACTTCTGTTGTGGTCATGTGCACCCTGGCATTGTTTTCCATTGTGATGGCATGTTGAAGTACATCACTTGATATCCACAAAGTTTGCCAACTTGATTCAGCTACCATTTCCCTCTTTGTGTTAGCCTGGGGGTGGCTATGGCTTCATTACACTATGTGGTGTAGGATCAAGATCAAAATATTTCTCTATCTGCTGCATCTTCACTTCTGAGAGAGCCCAGTGGAGGACTCATAAGAAGACCCTAGTACTAGGTGGATGTCTGATACTTTCTTTACAGTGTGATGAGTAATGCAACAAGCATCACCCACTCGTGTGAGCAGAGATGCGATCAATATAGCAACAGAAATATGTGTGACCCTGAGCTTCCCTGGAAATAGATAGAAGCGGTTAGGAAAAGAGAGAGTTCTACAGTCTGCATGACTGATTACTGGGTTCACAAATAATATTAACAATTACTGATGTTCATGAGTATGCTTTTTTAATTCTCTTTTCTGTTTTCAGCACATGAAAATCTGAGTAAGTATATACTGATCTGCCCAAGAAGGATAACGTGTCTGTCCAGGCATAAGGGTATGGACATACATCATAACTATATATGTCTTGATGCCCTGTTTAGCTTTTGGAGTTTGCATGCTGCTAATTAACTTCACTGTTGTTTACGGTATTGCTATGTGCGGTGTGTAATATAACTTGTGCACATTATTTTAGTGTAGTACTGTCTTTCCTACTGCCAGGTATTCATGACATTGCAGAATGGACTGCCTTAGATGGAGCAATACAGTTACAGGTGTAGGTCTCTACTGTGATACCTTACTAGAGGGCATATTTCCATGCTTCATACCTATGTGATCACCATGCAGATACTCCACAATACTCTTGTCAGCCAGTTTGTCATATTGTGTGATGGCCCATTCCATAGCCCAGACTTGTGCCACTTATCCCTGAGATACCATGGGCATGTGAATGCTAAAATGTTGTGTGACAATGCACTTTAAGTTTGTAAGAGCACAATACTCTGAAAGGGACTATGTGTCCTTATGAGCTCCTACTGCCATTCTGAGTTTTATTATATGTGTTTTTTGACACACTGCAACACATCCTATGACTGGCCACAAAGTGTATGCTGCCTGTGAATAACCTCCTGTAGGCTGTGCAGTTCATTTGTGTAGATAGGCTATTTCTATATGGTTTTGATGCCCATTGCATCCACATTGATTGGCATACATTCACTGTGGGACTGCCTTACACAGTGGTAACAGGGATCTTCTCGTCTATCCCAGCCTGAAAACTACTTTCTTCTCTAATAGGTGTACTCAAGGCCTCTAGATGGCCTTCATGCTGCCATTATTCAGCTAAATACATTTTTCCACTTACGGGGCCTGTATAAAATCAGTGTCACACAAAATAGTAATCCTTGCTTTTGGTCTATTTTTCTCTTTGTCACTTTCACCCAATTTGTTTTATCATTTGCCTTTTGTTGTTTTGTTCATCTCCTCTTACATTCTTGTTTTACACTGTATCGGCCACAGAGATGTTTGGGGTGTGTCAGTGTCAACCATGCCCTGCACCTTCCTCACCGCCATCTATTAGGTCCTCAGCAGTCTACAAGGATTAACCTGAAGGGCTAAATGGCTGTATTTAGGTGCTGCTTCCCTGATGGTCAGTGTAGGCTCCCCATAGGGGAGTGTCATAGGAAGGAGGTCCCATTCAGCCACATGCAAGGCAGTTAAAGGACTGGTGACTGCTCTGGTGAACTTGTGGGTAGACACCTGGATTGGCATAAAGGAGAGCATCCTGGTGTGACTTGTGGATTGACACAGTTTAATGACCCCAGCTATCAGGCTGCAACTGACTGGGCCCAGCCATGAGGGGCAGTCATGAAGGTGACTAACTTATGATTGGTTTACTATTTTTCCTTTCATAGTTTTCCTTTTATTTGTGTGACACTCCCCTTCCCATCAGCAAATCTCCCTCCCCTCTCTGTCTGTGTCTCTAACTGTTTAATTTCTCCAAGTCTTTTGGGTTTCTAATGCCATGAAAGGAATGGACCCCATTATAAGGCAAAATATGATTAATGTTTGCTAAATCAGTATTCTTCCAATGATTGATGTTAGCCAAAAATGCTCTTTGCAGCACCTGCCATGTGCCCAGAACTAACTACTTCTTCAGTTCATATGGAGTTATATTTATCAGTAGCATATTGTAAATTATTATTTTTTTTATGACAACCATTGCTCCTACAACTATTGGAACTGTCTGGGTATCTTTTTTCTACATTGCCTCATTTCTGCCTACAAATCATATTTTATGACTTTGTGTCACTCAACATGTAAGACACTGTAATCACTGGTTGTGGCAATTTCAATGATCAATGCTACTTGGTCTCTACTATGTTACCTCTCTTATGTGTCAGCAATTCAGCTTGTCTGTCTTTTTATGTTATTTATATCTGTTTGTCTGTCCTTGCTGCCATTCCTTCTGCCATCTATTTACCCTCCTTCCTACCCACATCTTCCTGATGCTACCTCCACCCTCAGCCCCTCTTTAAAATGGAAATGGTGCCTGTCCTACAAAAATAAATAAATAAATACCCCCCCGCCCTACCTCCACCACACATCCATCCCCCGATCGTTCTCTGAATTCCTCTGCTTGCTCTCCCCCTTTTGCTATTGTCATAGCTTCCAGTTCCCTTCCCATTTATAATGTAATTGTGGTAAGGACTTTGCTGTGCTGTACCTGTGTTGCAATTGAGCTTTGCAGTGATGCAAGTATGGAACTGCATTATTGCTGGTACAGCTCCTGCACTCTACTGCATTTAGGGCACATGACCTGCCACTGCAAACTCCACTTTTTTGTAGAAGGCATTCCACTTCCATGAGTAGGCCAAGAATCTCTCTGCAAAGTTACTGCTGCTGCTACTGCTACATACCTAACCACCAGCTGTTCACCTGCACAACTTTGACCACACTACTTTTTGCAGCATGGCCATGTTAGCATTTTCTTTCTGAATCCCAGCAATATCAACCATTCTAACCTGAATTTTTGCATTAAAAGTACTGCTACTGCTTTAAGAATTAATATCTGAATATCTTTATTAAGCAAACAGAAAAGCCACTATAATCAATGTCGTGCCAAAACTCTGCCTCCTGGTATAAGAAAGACAATTGTAATGTTATTTTATAGGAAGTAGAATAAATAACATGATATCTGACTTGTCTGGAGAAGGATGGGGAGTAAATTGATTGTCTTTGATTGCTGACTGACCCTTATATACTTCACAGAGCATTCATGCACTGTTTTGTTGACTAGATAGACAGAGCCATGTTGACAACCAATTAAAATATGCTTCCATTCTATCAGGTCAGTTCTCAGAGAATATTGGAATGGTCGAGGTGTCTGTCTGTTTTCTTGGTAATCCACCGTGGTAATATATTATTGTTATGCTATCATATTAAATCCTATCACATGCCAGTCATGAATGAAGGTTCAATTAAAATGACAAGCACATCATGCTTGAGTAACTTTTGTGTAAAGGGAAGGGAAGCAGCTATAATAAAATTCAGGTTTGTTACTGTTGTCTTGTACATCACATGGTATTTTGTCTAAAGCAAATATAGACAGATAGATATGTAGATGGATAGATAGATAGATAGATAGATAGATAGATAGATAGATAGATAGATAGATAGATAGATAGAGATACCACCCTATCTATGTATATCTTGTTGTTGTTAAATATACATATTCTTTTTCTTAGTTTTTCCTTCCTTAAAGTTATCCAGTCATAGTTAGATGTGATTTTAATTAAGCATGCATGCTTTTCTTGACATTGTTAATGGAGCCAGATGTATTTCTAGAGCAATTTGCATGCAAATATATGATTAATAGGTTTGCTGAGGCTGAATTATACATATACCCACCTTCACAAAGTTATTTCTGAATCATCTGAAGTTGCCCATTGTGAATGCAAAGTATAAAATAAGGTATTGCAAACAAGTACCACACTGTGTCTGCTTTCTAAGGAATGAAAGCTCAAAGGGTGGAATTGTCTCATATATATTTTCATGTTATTAAATGTATGACCCTCCACTGAGTGAACATGTCAGTTTGTATTCATGTCCTGTTTCCTATTATGTTACCTTTATTTACTTAATAGTTTGCTATGCACTGTAAACTTAATTTGACAATATTAAGAACATTTCCTGCTTTCAGATTCAGATGAATGCCACAAGTCTAACCGCAGTATTGTCACTTACCTCTAATATGATATGACAGGTAATAAAGCAAAAAATATTTTTCTTTCAACTAACAAATCAAGAATATTTATTAAAAAGCTGTGGTTGCCTAGAAATGTCATTTAGAATAATATACTGTTTTAAGAAAAGCAGTAAATGTGAAATGAGTAATCAGTATATTCATTAAATTAACATGTATACAGATCATGTTCTGCCAGTGCTGCATATTCCATGTGATATAACTTAGGAACTCTGTACAAATAAAATAATGCACAGACAATTGCAGGCAGTCTGCACTTATAACCCAACTTAATTTAATTTAACTTAATTAATTACATTTACTATAAACTTATTTGAAATCATCTTATAACTTGTACATTTTCCTCATCACCCAGGCTTGCAGCAAATACTTCTCTAATAGCCCACACACCAAATTCAAAATCAGAAATACAAAAAAATCCACCATTACCACACATATATTTTCATGTACAACTTTTACTACTACCCTTTTCCATAGCTCTTCTCCTGTCTTACCAGTTCCATCTATGTCATTAAATCTGTCTGTCTCTCTCTCTCTCTTCATATATATATATATATATATATATATATATATATATATATAGGTTCGATATTACAACATTCTGACTCCTGTGAGTTTGACGTTGTAATATAGACCTATATATATATATATATATATATATATATATATATATATATATATATATATATATATATATATATATATATATAGGATTTGAGGTGGTCAGAGTAGCATTTAAAATTTCATACCTTGATTTTCTTGGTGAGAAAACATTGTGGTCATTAGAGTTTACTCAAATGCTGGAACAGGTACATGCTGAATGAAGCTTTATTTTCAATGAATGACCTAATGAGTGCAGTGTACAATGGAATAATCACTTCCCTAGATTTAGATGCCATACCCTTTCTAATACATTTTTTCTTTAAAGAAGGACTTCTTAACAATAGTTGACATAGTATAGTTGACAGACACCTTATTGTCTACATAAGCTTCTGGGCCCCTCACTGTTTATCCATTTTCAGCAGAGTGTTGCAAATGTGATAGTTGCATGGGACATCTTACTCGGCAAAGGATGAATTATACACATTTTGGTGTTTTGTTTTAGGCAATGGTTTTGAAACTTGCCATTTGTTTTTGAAAGGCCTTCCTGAACGATCTTGGTGTCTTCCAGAAAGTGTATGATTGCACAGAATTTACAGCCATCAGCAAACTTTGTCAGCCTTATGCCGTCAACATTTATCTTGACGTCTCAGAAGCCAAAACGAGAGCCTGAGTACTGAGCCCTGGGTTACTTCTACAGTGACATGTCTTTTAGTGGAGGTAGATGCATCATCCTTAATTTGTTGGGTTCTAATTATGAGCCAGCTTGTTATCCAAGAAGTTAAATAGGAGTTTATATTTAGCTTGATGATTTATTAACTACACCTGAAAGGAAGATGATGTTGAAGGCCTTTCTGAGGTCCATATATGTGGCATGAACAGCTTTTCTCTCATCCATTGCTATGGTGACTTTCTCAAAGAAGTCAACCAGGTTTAGTAGGCAGGATCTGCCTTTAAAAAATCTGAACTGTGTTGGGTCAGTGTTTTGTAGGTTACCTATATCTTACAGGTTCATAGTTTCATAGGTAGGTATTAGGCTATCTGCCCGAGGGCATTTATAAGCCTAGCCAGAGTGTGTCAGCTTTCGCAACCCCATTGATAAATTAACTGATCCTCTGTCAAGCAGAGCCAATGAAGTGATCCCAGGGGTGTATTTTCTGTTACAGCCAAACACCAGTCCTCGCTCGTACGGCATGCACGGCCAACCAACCTTAGAACAAACACAAAAAGGCCAGCATAGTAGTTCCACCGTTTAATATGAGGTAAAAACGGACAAAATTGTCCCTCACAAATAACTTGTAATACTCATAGTAGTTTCGGCACCCGCCTTCTTCAGTGAGTAAGAAAAAACAAACATATGAACCTCCATCAGACGTCAGTATATATAATACTGTTAACCAATAGAAAAAGAGACATTCTTTTAAGGCTCCTAATGCAGAGATGAATTAACACAGTAGAATAAAAGGTATATACCAAAACACATAAGTATGTGTACATTTCAACAAAATGATAATACCTAATTACAGCCAGGGCAAACATATATAAAAATATATATTACAATATAAATTGTGCTTGCCTATAACAATAGTCTGGAATAAATATTCCTAATAACATAAATATTAAAGGTATTATTGGTGACTAAATCAATCCAATGTTTAATACTGTGTATTCAAATATGACTTAATAACTATCATAGTTTTTGTGAATTATAAATGGTCATTAAGACCAGGTGGAAATAGGGCACCAAGGTGTGTGATCCAGTACCTTTCTTTGTGGCTTAAAATTCCTTGCCAACCTGTTTGGTTATTTCTGTTACCCGTAATTTTATCTATAATGGTGAACATGAACTTTGCACTCGGATGTTTGATAGTATGTAAATAAAGGGCATTGGATATTTTATGATTACGAATGTCACTCCGATGTTCCCCAATTCTGATTCTTAATGAACGTGATGTTTTGCCAACATAGAATGATTTACATTGGCATGTTGCCAAATAAATAACCCAACTGGTGGAACAATTACCAAAGACTCTAACGTCATATACTTTGCTTGTGTTAGAGCTTGTAAACTGTTTTAACTGGTTAACTTGGGCACATGATATACAATTTCCACATCGAAATGTTCCTAATAACTCATCCCCCATAATTGTAAGTTGTTTATATTTTGCTCCACCACTTTCTCTCTGCTTATAATGGGAAAACAAAGTTCCCAACGTTTTTCCTCGTCTAAACGAAAATGGGCACTGATTCTCCAGGATACCCCTCAAAAATTCATTGGCTAACAGAATATTCCAATTGTTATTCACCGCTTGCCTAACCATTTTATGATTTTTACCCAAAGTGGTGATGAGTCTGATGTTTTGGCCATTGGCATGTTTACGTTTGTCCCTATATTCCAACAATGTGTTCCTTTCCTGCCTATCAGACCAAATTCTGGCAGATTCAATATCAGAGATACAATAACCCCTATCCAAAAATCTGGATTGTAGATCAGCCTTTGCAAATGTATAGTCCTCATGAGAAGAGTTAATTCTCCGAATTCTCAAATATTGAGATTTGGGAATGTTGCGGATGGTGTGACGTGGATGCATACTCTTTGCATGTAACAAAGTATTGAACTGGGGATATTTCCAATGGATTTTGGTGTTAAGTGTGTGGTCGCTGTTACAATATACAGTGACATCCAAAAAATCTATCCTATCCCTATTTGATGTAATAGAAAATTCAATACCCCAAATATTGTTATTGAGATATTCCAAAAATTCTTGGAGATAATCTGCATCCGCATGCCACACCATCCAGCAATCATCTAAATATCTCCTCCATATGTCCATTTCTACCAGATATATGTTGTGTAGGGGATTGTAAATAAGGCATTCTTCCAGGTAGGCCATAAAAAGATCTGCATAAATTGGGGCAAAAGAAGCCCCCATGGCTGTACCTTGCAGTTGCCAATAACAATCCCCTTGGAAATAGAACACATTTTTAGTGAGGACATGTTCGGTCAAACAAATAAGCAGAGTGTTAAAGCCTGGAGGATAAAGTTCTGCCTTGGCAAGCCAATATTCCAAAGCTTGAAGCCCGGCCCAGTGTGGTATACTGGTATAAAGGGATTTTACATCCAATGTACACATCAACCATTCGGGATCAAGCTGAGTATCCTCAATGATTTTCAAGAATTGTGTTGTATCCTGGATTCTAGCCCTGACCATTGGCAGTAAAGGTTTGAGAAATTGAGTTAAAAATGCAGAAAGTGGTTCAGTGAGGGAGCCATGGCCAGAAACAATTGGCCTTCCTAGTGGGTGTGTAATAGATTTATGTATTTTCGGAAGTAAATATAAAATTTCTTTATCTGGATCTTTAACCTGCAAATGTTGAACAGTATTTTGAGTAATGATACCCTCCTCCAATGCAGATTGTAAAAATAAATCAATCTCTTTTTTAAATTTGCTAGTGGGATCAATCCCCATTTAAATATAACAATGTCCATCCGATAGTTGCCGTAAACCCTCATTAACATAATAGTCCATGTTCAACATGACCACTGCTCCACCCTTATCCGCTTTAAGAATAGCTATATTATGATTAGCTTGAAGTTTTGATAATGCCACCCTTTCTGCAGTGGTGATGTTATCTGTACTAATCGAAGCTTCAAAAAGGGGGAAATGCAAATCTTTCAACACCACCTGTTGAAAAATGGCTACATTTTTATTCATAGGCGGCTGAAAGGTAGATTTATAAAATGTAAAATCAGTAGATCTTTGAGTACTAGAACTATCCTGTTCAGCAAAAACAGTTTAAGATTAAGTCTACGACAAAAGTCAATGACATTCATCGAGATTTGATATTCATCAGAGAAAAAACTGGGAACAAAGTTTAATCCTTTATTCAAAACTTGCTGCTGGTCATATGTAAGAGCATGATCTGACAGATTCAGAACATTTTTAAAAACAGGAGTTGTTACTTCAGTAGTGCTTGTATTAATCCTGTCATGGAATCTGTGGATATGTTTATTTCTATGTTTCCTCCCCCCTCTGGATTTCCTCCCATACCTAAAGGGTGTTGGGTATTAGTTTTCTTTTTGAGTGGTGAGTTAACTATAGTATCACATTCACTGTCAGTGTAAGATGACTCCTCCCCTGAGGTGCTGGTATGAAATTGGTCTCTATTTTTTAATATAGACCTGGGTCTTTTTCTGGTCCTACCCCTATTTACATTAGGGACGTTATCTTGAAATCTCACAGTTCTCTGTGTTTGGAAAGGATGTCCCTTATCATAAGCATTAATATCTCTATTGAATTTCTTGATTTTTCTATCTTTGATGGTTTTATCATACATAGTCAATTCCTTGGACAACCTGTCTAGAGATTCCAAATATTTAGGACTGGACTGATATTTCTTGCATTCATTAGCAAGATCCTTCACTTCTGATAGGCACAGATCTATTATTCTTTCATAATAAGAAGCTAAAATTTTTACAAAAACCATTGAGCCCTCTCGTAGTGCTGCATCCCATTCATCTGTAAGCCTCTGTTCAGATCTGCCTACAAGCGGATGCAGTTTTATACGTAATCCTCTTGGTGCCATGTTTTTATAAAGATAGGCTTTAAATAGCCTTAGATGCCAAATATTGGCTCTCAGTCCCTTTAAGCCCTTTTCCAAATTTCAAAATGAGAACTCACAATCATCTATTAAATTAATGGCTGGTTGGTTAGAGTTGCTGCTTGGGATATGGTTGAGACCAAAAATTCCCAAATCTTCCCTATCAGCACACAACCCATCCAGGATTTTATCCAAATCCATGATATTAGAGATCAGGTTGTCCAAGGAATTAGCTACAAAAATATCAAATAGATAATTCAAAAAGAGAAATGTGATAAAGGCAGGACCAGAAATACCCGTAAATATGAAACCCAAAAATCAACAAATGTTGAAATGTCAAAATGCTATCAGAACCAACTCCAAACCAATAACCACCCAGTACACAATGTAGAGGTTCATCAAAAGTTACTGTTCCTAATTATTCTGTGTACAGGATATTTCTTCTAAAACTTATATAATGGACACAAATGTTGTGTTGTTAACATCCACATGTATAATAGAACATATCGTTAAACCCAAAATAGTCTGCTTACATAAGCAAGTATGCCAGAATTATGAGTACAAATCCTCAGTATAAAAAAGTAATCGTCCGTTCAACAAACGTCAATGATATTAATGATATAAGAAAAATACCAGTTCTCAAATCAAAAACAGATTAATCACCTAAAAATCCTGAAAAAGGACATTAATATAGTATCCAAAAATGTTAATAGCAATTAGAAAAAGGTCAAAAATATTGCTAAATCAACATGTATAAGTGAACCAATCCAGTATCTATGGTACCCAAACAATTTCTATATAACCCAATGTTGATGAACAACATATTAGAAGTGAAATCTGAATAATATGAGATAGATATACCCCTTTTATAAATCTATGTCAAAATGCAAAAACAAGGGGAGAAAAATATGGCCCAACCTTAAGAAATGTATCCTTTAGGCCAACCTCAAAAAAGAGAGTTCCACGAAATAATGACCCCAATCTATGCCTACAAAATATGCCCTTGAATAATCATAACACAAGCACAGTGATCATTACATAAAAAGCATATGCAAAAAGGTAGTAATTAGCAATGATCATGTAAAAGTACAAAATTCTAGTGCTTTATGATCATAGATTGTACATATTAAAAAATTCCATGTATAACAAGAATAATATAATCTAGCTGGAAATTCAAAAAAGGAAAAGCCCTAAATAAAGTGTACAACAGGACTGTAACCATTACCCTTACCAAAGAGTCTGAATCCAGATTCTATTTGTATATAAGTAAAATACCAGGATAGGTACTTAAATATCAATCCTTTAAACACTTGAAAAATATGTATGTTCCAAATATAAGCATAGTTCAAAAATCCAAGCTAGATGAAAAATACAATAATAGCGTATGGTTAGAGTCCAATAGTTATGAAACATATCATACAATATATAGCCTCACATAAAAAAATGGTTACATACAAAACAAATCACTACATTGGAAAAGTCATGAATGGAATAACAAATCCTTAATAAATTGAAAACTAACTGGCGAGCGATGTACCACTGACCCAAAGGTCAATGTAACCTAAACATACTTATAAAGATGTAAAAATATGCTCAGCCATATATTAAATGTCCATGTATAAACAAATGACTGCTGCAACTTAATGTCCAAAAGTTTGTGGAAGAGAAGATGTCCCCTCATAAACTAAACAAAGGAAATATGTTTAAAAGTTCCAAATATGTGTCGAAAATCATCCGAAATTCAAGAACTGTAGTTCAATAAATCCGTGACCATCCACAAGGTGTATTAGGTTCAAAAAACGATGCCAACTAGTTCCTTCCTGTAAACAGTATAAGCATATATACCATATACGACAAAAGCCCTCGATATAAACCAGCAACTGTCATTCCAAATCGTAAGGCCCAAAGTTCAAAGTTGTAGTACACATAGCCTGGTTTTGAAATAAGCCCAAAAAATAAGCAGCATTATTTGCGGCTACCAGTTCACCATGCTAGTTTGACTGAAAGCCAAAATCAATGTAGAAAAAATAACAGTACCTTGTAAACGGTTATTTTCAAACTCGTGAACCAAAAGAACTGTATGTCCTGGATATCACACAATGCACCGAAAATCCAAATGCCAAATAAAAGGATGTCTCGATGGTTTTAAACTTTCAAACAAACCCACTAAATGTGAACAGTTTAGAATCCCAACTGATGCTGGTAAAGTCCAAAAAACAACCTCAGGGAAGGAGCCCTCTCCTACCGACAGTGAAACAGGAACGCCAACAGCGAAGTGAAACCAATACAGCCAAACACCAGTCCTCGCTCGTACGGTATGCACGGCCAACCAACCTTAGAACAAACACAAAAAGGCCAGCATAGTAGTTCCACCGTTTAATATGAGGTAAAAACGGACAAAATTGTCCCTCACAAATAACTTGTAATACTCATACTAGTTTCGGCACCCGCCTTCTTCAGTAGTAAGAAAAAACAAACATATGAACCTCAACCAGATGTCAGTATATATAATACTGTTAACCAATAGAAAAAGAGACATTCTTTTAAGGCTCCTAATGCAGAGATGAATTAACACAGTAGAATAAAAGGTATATACCAAAACACATAAGTATGTGTACATTTCAACAAAATGATAATACCTAATTACAGCCAGGGCAAACATATATAAAAATATATATTACAATATAAATTGGTACGGCCATGGGGGCTTCTTTTGCCCCAATTTATGCAGATCTTTTTATGGCCTACTTGGAAGAATGTCTTATTTACAAACCCCTACACAACATATATCTGGTAGAAATGGACATATGGAGGAGATATTTAGATGATTGCTGGATGGTGTGGCGTGCGGATGCAGATTATCTCCAAGAATTTTTGGAATATCTCAATAACAATATTTGGGGTATTTAATTTTCTATTACATCAAATAGGGATAGGATAGATTTTTTGGATGTCACTGTATATCGTAACAGCGACCACACACTTAACATCAAAATCCATCAGAAATATCCCCAGTTCAATACTTTGTTACATGCAAAGAGTATGCATCCACGTCACACCATCCGCAACATTCCCAAATCTCAATATTTGAGAATTCGGAGAATTAACTCTTCTCATGAGGACTATACATTTGCAAAGGCTGATCTACAATCCAGATTTTTGGATAGGGGTTATTGTATCTCTGATATTGAATCTGCCAGAATTTGGTCTGATAGGCAGGAAAGGAACACATTGTTGGAATATAGGGACAAATGTAAACATGCCAATGGCCAAAACATCAGACTCATCACCACTTTGGGTAAAAATCATAAAATGGTTAGGCAAGCGGTGAATAACAATTGGAATATTCTGTTAGCCAATGAATTTTTGAGGGGTATCCTGGAGAATCAGTGCTCATTTTCGTTTAGACGAGGAAAAACGTTGGGAACTTTGTTTTCCCATTATAAGCAGAGAGAAAGTGGTGGAGCAAAATATAAACAACTTACAATTATGAGGGATGAGTTATTAGGAACATTTCAATGTGGACATTGTATATTATGTGCCCAAGTTAACTAGTTAAAACAGTTTACAAGCTCTAACACAAGCAAAGTATATGACGTTAGAGTCTTTGGTAATTGTTCCACCAGTTGGGTTATTTATTTGGCAACATGCCAATGTAAATCATTCTATGTTGGCAAAACATCACGTTCATTAAGAATCAGAATTGGGGAACATCGGAGTGACATTCGTAATCATAAAATATCCAATGCCCTTTATTTACATACTATCAAACATCCAAGTGCAAAGTTCATGTTCACCATTATAGATAAAATTACGGGTAACAGAAATAACCAAACAGGTTGGCAAGGAATATTAAGCCACAAAGAAAGGTACTGGATCACACACCTTGGTGCCCTATTTCCACCTGGTCTTAATGACCATTTATAATTCACAAAAACTATGATAGTTATTAAGTCATATTTGAATACACAGTATTAAACATTGGATTGATTTAATCACCAATAATACCTTTAATATTTATGTTATTAGGAATATTTATTCCAGACTATTGTTATAGGCAAGCACAATTTATATTGTAATATATATTTTTATATATGTTTGCCCTGGCTGTAATTAGGTATTATCATTTTGTTGAAATGTACACATACTTATGCGTTTTGGTATATACCTTTTATTCTACTGTATTAATTCATCTCTGCATTAGGAGCCTTAAAAGAATGTCTCTTTTTCTATTGGTTAACAGTATTATATATACTGACGTCTGGTTGAGGTTCATATGTTTGTTTTTTCTTACTCACTGAAGAAGGCGGGTGCCGAAACTAGTATGAGTATTACAAGTTATTTGTGAGGGACAATTTTGTCCATTTTTACCTCATATTAAATGGTGGAACTACTATGCTGGCCTTTTTGTGTGTGTATTTTCTGTTACCCAACCACTCGTCAGGGTTTCACTTGAAGAGTGTAAGTGAGGTGCTCTGCCTGATGTAATTTGGAATTTTTTTCCAAAGCATGGGGAGTCTCTGTGACAGGAATCTGTCCCTCCAGCATGTTCTATTTATTGTTGTGATGAGGTTTAGCTCACTAGAATGCATGGATCGCAGTGATTTGGATTTCTTTAGGTGGAGCATGTCCATCAATTCTGAGTTGGACATGGCATTGTAAGTCAGGCAAAGATCACTCCTGAGTAAGTGATATGCCACTGAGTACAGCCGGAGTTTTTTCAGTCGGGCTCCATAAGACATATGTTTGAGGCCAGTAATCCTCTTGGTGAGGTACTTTTGTGGTCTTTCCAGCTGTTGGAAGTGTCTTGTGATGTACATCCCAAATGGGGCATTGTACTCTACGATGGGTCTAATGAGTGACGAGTAGTGGGGCACTATAACCTCTTTACTTCTAGATGAGAACCCTTTAGTAATTAGATGGGCCACATAGAAGGATTTCCTAACTACTTTGGCAATATGATTGTCAAAGGAGAGATTGCTATCTACCTGGTTCCCCAGATCTCTTATTACCTCTTCTGTATTAAGGGGGCTGCCACATATGTGGTAATTCATCGGTGTTTTGTTTTTCCCAAATGGGATGACTATGCATTTTTTGGCATTTAGCTTGAGGCCACGACTTTGACACCAGGTGTCCATCTCATTAAGGCCTTTATGGAGGATGTCCGTGTCAGCTGGAGAGTCAATTATGGCTCCCAGTTTGCAGTCATCGGCAAACTTGGTTAGTCATAGTCTTCCTGTGTTTGCCTGTACTTCTGAGAAGTATATGCCGAACAATAGGGGTCCCAGGACCGAGCCTTGTGGGACACCACTTGTGACTGGTTTAGAGTTGGACCTGGAGCCCACTATTCTTACCGTGTGAGTTCTGTTTGTAAGCCAGATGGCAACCCATCTCGTGATGTAGGGGTTTATGTTCAGGCTGGTGAGTTTTTCTGTAATGCCCGAGTGGGGAATAGTGTTGAAAGCCTTGGCGAGGTCAAGGTAGGCTGTGTGAACCACCTTTCCCTCATTAATGGCCTTGGTGACTGTCTCAAAGAAGTCAACCAGGTTTAGTAGGCATGATCTGCCCTTAACAAAGCCAAACTGGGTCGGGTCAAGTGCTTGGAGGTTCCCAATGTCTTTGTTAATGAGTTCCATGATGATGCGCTCCATAGCCTTGGAGACCAGGCTAGTCAATCTTATAGAGTGATAGTTACCAGGGTTAGTTGTGGCCCCTCCTTTGTGGAGAGGAATAACCATTTCTGTGTGCCATTCTATGGGCATGTAGACTGTGGAGAGGCTGAGGATGAACAGTGTGTTTAGGTGGCGGGTTAGTTCGTTCTGTAGTTCATGCAATACAAAGCCTGAGACACCATCTGGTCCCATTGACACTGTGTTTTTGGCTTTTGAAAGGGCTGTTTTCACCTGTGCGTTTGTGATTTCTTTGGGGCACTACACTTTTCTGGTATTGTAGTGGGCCCTTTTGGAGGTGAGAGGGGAGTGAAGTTTGCACTGAATCTATCTGCCAGAATGTTGGCAATATCAGTAAGTTTAGTATATTTTGTGCTATTTTGCACTAGTTAAGTGCATATCTGCGAGTTGCCACTTAGATTCTTAACATAGCTAAAGAAGGCTTTGTGGTTATTTTTTGAATCCTTGGCTATTTTTCTTTCAAAGTTAGCCTTAGATGATTTCATGAGGGACCTTAGTTTCTTACTGATACTGATCAGGGATGTCTTTCTTTCTTGGGATTTGCTTTTTTCTGAACTAGTTTCCTCCTTCTATTGTATATCCTATTTATTGCAGGGGTCCACCAAACTAGTTTCCTTCTCTTAGAGGAGTGAGCCTTGGTTTTGCTAGGGATGGCATGATCCATGCATCTTTGTAGGTGTTCATTGAGTGCATTTGTAAAGGTTTCTGCATCTTGGGCAACGTTATCCTTTAGCGTGTGGGCTGTGAAACATACCATCTCTGTCTTAAGTAAGGTGAAGTTTGCTTTAGAAAAGTTTTTTACTGTGGTTTCCTTAGTTGGAGGTGGTGGTGGGGTGTGGACATCCAGAGTGATTAGTTTATGGTCTGATCTAACCAATGACGGGTTGACCTCTGGTGTGGAACACCTGTCGCCCATGTTGGTGATGACCAGGTCCAATATGTTTTCACCTCTGGTAGGGGAGTTTACCAGCTGATCCAGGGCATTTGAGTTGATGAATACCAGGAAGCGCTGGGCCTGGGAATTTGTACTTGAGTAGTTTTCCCTGTGAATGATAGGGTAATTGAAATCACCCAATATCAGGGTGTTCGGTAGGACCTTCATGTTTTCCAGTGTCTCCAGAAAGGTGGAGTGCTGGTCCTGGGTCATGGAGGGTGATCTGTAGCAGGCCACAATTGGCATTGCAGATTTGCCCGATGTTAGTTGTACATGTATGATCTTAGAGGTATCATGCTGTGCCACTAACCTGGAGGTGTAGGTATCCTTGATGAATATGGATACACCCCCCTCCTTTTGTGTTTTGGTCCGTGTTCTGTGGCCAAAACATGTGGTATGAGTTGTAGTCCGGTAGTGCTGTGGTGCTCTCTGGAGCCTTGAACCAGGTTTCCGTTACTGCACAGATGTCGACATTCTCCATACTGAGGAGTGCTTCGAGAGCATGCATTTTTAGATTTAAACTCCTGGCGTTGAGTAGCATAACCCTCAGTTTTTTGTTAATTGTGCTGTTTATGGAGGTGAGTTTGACTTTTGAGCCTTGCCTAAAAAAGGCACTATGGGGGCAGCAAGAGCCTTGGCCAGTATTCGAAAGCCTAGGGGTGACAGGTGCAAGCCATCTCTTGCGAAGCAAAATGGCTAGTCGAGCATGTCGTCTCAGGCTGATAGACACTGGATCCTCTTTGAATGACAGCAGAAGCTTAGCCAATTGTTGAAACTGATAATTTTTTCTTTATACTGAGGTATCATTCTTGGTGAGGGCAGGATGCTGCTCAGGGTCAGGGTCATACCAGCCTGGGCTGCATGATCAGAGAGCTCTTCCATTTCTCTTTTCATGTAGTCCAGTGAGGTACCTCTTATGTCATTCACACCAACATGAACAATGAGAGAGTCATATTTGTACTTGTTCTGGAGTGACCTGAGTGCTTGAGTTATGTGGCGGATTCTGGCTACCAACAGACAGTTAACAGTAACCTTCTGCTTGTCCAGCCTAGTGAGTGGGAAGTCAGTGTGCCTGACTATAAAGTCACCTGTTACTAATGTGTTAGGTATGTTATTTCACCTTTAAGGGCTGTGATTGTATGGCACACTGATTTTGTGTTTTATGTGTTGTCTGGTTTGTGACAGGAAGTGCAGGTTGTTTATTATCATCTTTGTTTATTAATTCCATAATGATCCTTCCCACAGCCTTACAGATCAGGCTTGTCAGGCTTATAGGAGTATAGTTTCCTGAATCAGCTGACATCCCTGAGAAAAGTCTCTGTAGGGAGTTGCCATTTCAAGTTTTAGGCTGACCAACAGACATCCGATATGTTATTTGGTCCCATGAAAGCAGTTCTGTTGGCCTTGGATAGTGCATTTAAGACTTGTTTCTGTGAGATTTGAGGGGAAGGTATGAATGATAATAAGAGATCTGTGCAAGGGGGGAGGGGTGCTCAGTTTAGGACTAAATATGTCTGCTAGTAGATTAGTTATGTCTTCTGATTTCAAGTATGTGATATTGCTTATTATTAGAGTGGAGCAATTTTGAACATTGTCTTTGAGGTTTCTGACATGGCTATTTAGTTTCATTAATTAATTAGTCAATCAATTAATTAATTTATCTGTCTTTGTCAATGAAGGCCTAGGGAGAAAAGCTCCATTACAGCACGTTTGTCTTAACAAGTGAATTTCAGACAATTCTCAGAAAAACAGCAGTTATAACAAACATGAAGTGAAGGATACCAGTCAGCAAAGTTTTATGAAAGGGTGAGCTACCCAAACTAACTTGATTAAGTTTTATGATTTTGTAACATCAGCACTTGATGTAGGTTTGGACTTCACTATGGCTTTTGATATATTGTCTTTTTCAAGATTTATAATATGCTAGTTAAAATGGTTGTGCCCTTAACCTTATTAGTTAGATTGTTAACTGGATGTTTGGTAGAAAACAACAGTAGTCACTGATAGTTATAGTTCTTTGACTATTTATCAGTGTCTTCCGATGTCCCTCAGGGTTTGATTCTAACATTGTTTTCTCTACTTTTTCTAACAATAAAATTTGCTGGTGCAACCAAGTATGCTATGATTGTAAACTTGGTTTTATATTCGATATACTGTAACATAAACATCTTTTTGGCAGTGGTATCTAACTGGGCTGAAAATTATGGGATACAGTTTAGTACAAATAAATGTAATATCACGTATACTGGAAGATAAATTTCACAAATATTTACAGAGAATGCAGAGTTATTGGAAATGAATGCATATAATGTTAGGTGTTTCAATTTCCTCAAACTTTTCATTTTATAGATAAAAAGATTAAGTGGGTTCAAAAGCTACTATAGAGCTTAGTATATTATGAAGTACTATGTTAAGAGATGATTTGCATTTGTACGTTTATATAAAACATCTGTCAGGCCCATTTTGGAATATAACAATACTGCTATGATTTACAATAATACTTAGTTGAACACATTAGAAACAGTCCAAAAGGATTCACTAAAATAATTGAATTCTTGCCTACTTTCTGTTATAGAGACTGATATAAAAGCGTATGTTTATTTAACATTCATTGCCATTGTTTTAGAGGTAAGATGATATTGGTCTATAGAATCTTCTTCTTCTTCTTCTTTTGGCTGCTCCCGTTAGGGTTCGCCACAGCAGATCAGCTGTTTCCATTTCTTCCTGTCCTCTGCATCTTGCTCTGTCATACCAACCACCTGCATGTCCTCTCTCACCACATCCATAAACCTTATCTTAGACCTTCCTCTTTTCCTGTTACCTGGTAGCTTCATTCTTAGCATATTTTTCCCAATATACTCTCCATGCCTCCTCAACACATGTCCAAACCAACGTAATCTTGTCTCTCTGGTTTTGTCTCCAAACCTTCCAACCTGGGCTGACCCTCTAATATACTTATTCCTAATCATGTCCATCCTCATCAAACCCAGTGCAAATCTTAACAACTTCAACTCTGCCACGTCAAGCTCTGACTCCTGCCTTTTTGTTAATGCCACTGTCTCCAACCCATATAACATAGCTAGTCTCACTACCCTCTTGTAGACCTTCCCTTTCACTCTTACTGGTACTCGTCTGTCACAAATCACCCATCACACTCTTCTCCACCCACTCCATCCTGCCTGTACTCTCTTCTTCACCTCTCTTCCACAATCACTGTTACTCTGAATTGTTGATCCCAAGTACTTAAACTCATCTAACTTTGCCACCTCTACTCCCTGCATCCTCCCCATTCCTCTATTCTCCCTGTCATTCACACACATATATTCTGTCTTAGTCCTGCTGACCTTCATTCCTTTTCTCTCTAGAGCATATCTCCACCTCTACAAGGTCTCCTCCACCTGTTCCCTACTCTCACTACAGATCACAATGTCATATGCAAACATCATAGTCCATGGGGACTCCTGTCTGATCCGTCTGTCAACCTGTCCATCATCATTGCAAATAAGAAAGGGCTCAGAGCTGATCCTTGATGTAATCCCACCTCCACCTTAATCGCATCCGTCTCTCCCACTGCAGACCTCACCACTGTCACACTACCCTCGTACATATCCTGTACCACTCTTACATACTTCTCTGACACTCCCGACTTCCTCATACAATACCACAACTCCTCTCTAGGCACCCTGTCATATGCTTTCTCTAAATCCACAAAGACACAATGCAACTCCTTCTGACCTTCTCTGTACTTCTCCATCAACACTCACAGAGCAAACATCACATCTGTAGTGCTCTTTCCTGGCATGAAACCATACTGCTGATCACTAATCATCACCTTCCTTCTTAACCTAGCTTCCACTACTCTTTCCCATAACTTCATGCTGTGACTGATCAGTTTAATCCTTCTGTAGTCACTACAGCTCTGCACATCACCCTTATTCTTAAAAATCGGTACCAAAACACTTTTTTTCTCCATTCCTCAGGCATCCTCTCACTTTCCAAGATTTCATTAAACAATCTAGTTAAAAACTCTACTGCCATTTCACCTAAACACCTCCATGCTTCCACAGGTATGTAATCTGGACCAACAGTCTTTCCGTTCTTCATCCTCTTCATAGCTATCCTTACTTCCTCCTTGCTAATCCACTGCACTTCATGATTCACTATCCGCACATCATCCAACTTTCTCTCCCTCTCATTTTCTTCATTCTTCAACCCCTCAAAGTACTCTTTCCATCTGATCAACACACTCTCCTTGCTTGTGAGTACGTTTCCTTCATTATCCTTTATCACCCTTACCTGCTGCCCATATTTACTAGCTCGGTCCCTCTGTCTAGCCAATCGGTACAGGTCCTTTTCTCCCTCCTTAGTGTCCAACCTTTTATACAACTCTCCATATGCCTTATCCTTAGCCTTTGCCACCTCTCTCTTTGCCATGCACCTCAACTCCTTATACTCTTGTCTACAGTCTTCATCTCTTTGATAATCCCACTTCTTTTTCGCCAACCTCTTTCTCTGTATACTCTCTTGTACTTCTTCATTCCACCACCAGGTCTCCTTGTCCTCCTTCCTCTTTGCAGATGTCACACCAAGCACCTTTCTAGCCATCTCTCTTACTAGCTCTGGTGTAGTTACCCAGCTATTCGATAACTCTTCACTGCCACCCAGTGTCTGTCTTAACTCTTCCCTGAACATCCCCTCACAATTACCCTTTTTCAATTTCCACCATTTGATCCTTAGTGCTGCCCTCACACTCCTCTTCTTGATCACCAATGTCTTCTTACACACCACCATCCTATGCTGCCTAACTACACTTTTCCCTGCCACCACTTTACAGTCTCCAATCTCCTTCAGACTGGCCCTTCTACATAAGATATAATCCACCTGTGTGCATCTTCCTCCACTCTTGTATGTCACCCTATGCTCCTCCCTCTTGTTAAAATACGTATTCATCACAGCCATGTCCATCCTTTTTGCAAAATCCACTACCATCTGACCTTCTGCATTCCTTTGCTTAACACCATACCTACCCATCACTTCCTCATCCCCTCTGTTCCCTTCACCAACATGCCCATTGAAATCTGCTCCAATCGCCACTCACCCTTGGTCTATAGAATAGGGCCTTTAATGATAATGTCATACAAGCTATTATGACCTTAAATATTAATGAATGCAATAAAACACATAAACACTCAAATTGTACTTATGTAATAAGAAGTTATAGAACAAGTATGAGAGGTTCATACATCACCCAGAAAATATAATCATTATGGAATAAATTTCCATTGTTATGAGTAAATCATCCACATTGAATGTTTTTTTCTTACTTTAGATAACTGAATGGGTGATTGGGTATACAATCCAAATGTTAAGGAGTCAATGCTCCTCAGCTGTCTTTCAGCCTAAACACTGGAGAGTGAACATATGAACATATTTTACACTGTTTCAGATATTCACTGTCTAACAAATTGTTTTCATAGGCAGTTCTTACAACTATGTGTTCCATGATTTTCCAAGGAAAATAACTAAAATTGTTGTAATGTAATTTTCTAAGGGAACCTCACAAAATAACAGATGAAAACTAACAAACTACATTAAATGAGACTTAACAGATGAAGTGCTAGAATGGTAAGACAGTTAGCATGCACACATTCAAAATATACACAACAAATGCATAAATAAATAAATTGTGTCCTAACAGAACCTGCTTCTTGACACCCAAGGGTAATACAGTTTCCCCTTGGTACTTTTTGTGCAGCTAACTCCCTGTCCAACGAAAAATAAATAAATAAATAAAATAATGTGTAGTACTTTCAGAATGGGTACTACACTAAATGCACATAGTAATCAGAATGTCAACACAGCAAACTCACACCTGGGACCTAATACTTAATTAATCCACTGAACTCAAATTTCAGATTTCAAAATGACAGCAGTACCCTGGGGAACTCAGTCAACACTGCATCACCAATTGAATGGGAAATAAAAGAAGGAAGACAAATAACTGTTTAAAAATAAAATAAGATTAGGAAAACACAGCATGGCTGCACTTTTTTTAGCAGGAAACATGTCAAACTACTACACCTGGGGCCCAGTAACATAACATTCAGCAGTCCATTCAGTAAAGAGTTTAGATATATTTAGGGAACATGGATAACTCAACTGACACTGCACCACAAACAAAATGGAAAATAAAAGAAGTAAGAAAAAGAAATGCTTAAAATAAAGTGATGAAAAAGAGCACAATAGCACTGCTACAGCACAGCACAGGCCCCAGGTCAAACAATTACACTTTGGAGTAGTAGGACAATATCCAATGTACTGACAGCCAGCACAACAACAACTCAGCAGGGACTTAATAAAAATAGTGCTTTCAGTTAAGAACTAACATTGAGTTATTGACACTGCAACTCATTGCTTTTGTTAACACATAATAGAAAAGTGAGGTACAGCTGCGAAAAAAGGCATCAACACTTAGAAGAAAGATGCTGTAAAACTACGTTAGTGTGAGCCCTAACAGTAAGTAAATGACACAATTACTTTTATAAATGTAAACTTTAATTTATCATGATATGTAATTACAGTCATTGTACAATGTACAAAATGGCATATATTCCAGGGCGATAAAACAATACTCAACAATGATTAAAATCAAATTAAATTTAAACTAAACCAAAAATAAATGTGTAAATAGAATCTTTGATATACAAGCTGTCTTCCAGGGTTAAACTTACTTTTTATAAACAAAATTAAACTTAAGGGAACACCAAAGTGAAGCTTCAGTCCTGACCCCAAATCCAAACTAGATAGTTCAAAATGAATGCATTAGGTTGGAAAAAAATGTCTAGCTGAAATTTCAAGCCTATTCAATCTGGTTGACTTCTTTGAGAAGGTCACCAAAGCAATGGATGAGGGCAGAATGGTTCAGACTGCCTACCTTGACCTGGTTAAGGCATTTGACACAATCCTCCACTCGGGCATTGTTGACAAACTTAAGAGGTTAGGTATAAAACATTATGTCACTGGGTGGATAGCCAGCTAACTCACAGACAGGACTCAGGAAGTTAGAACTGGAGAGTCCACCTCTAAAAAGAGGCCAGTTACAAGTGGAATCCTCCAGGGATCAGTCTTTGGACCACTCCTTTTTGGCATTTACTTCTCTGAAGTCAAGGCCCAAATGTCAATTGACTCTGGCTGACTAAATTTGCAGATAATTGTAAATTAGGAGCTGTTATTGAATTGCTCACGTACACAAATGTTCTCCAGGAAGGGCTGACACAGGCAAACAACTGGTGCCAGAGCCATACACTAAAACTAAAGGCTAAGAAATAGATAATAGTGTCCTTCAGGAAGTCATTCACCCCTGGTAGCTATCATATTGACAACACACGCCTAATCGCTGACCCAGTAGTTTGGGTACTTGGGGACACACATAGTCAGTAATCTAGCCTTTGACCAGCACATGTCTACAGTAGTGAGGAAATAATTCTATGCTGTGCAAATTAGAAACAAAGAAATGGCATCTAGGTCCAAGGAAGTCATTGTTCCACTGTATTTGGCATTCTTCATAACTGTCATTGAGTACAATGTCCACTTTGGTATGTACCTAACCAGGCATATCCAACAACTGGAACGTCCACAGAGGTTCCCTACTAACAGAATACAGGGCATAAGTAACATGTCCTATGCAGAACACCTCTAGGCCCTATCCCTGTATTCTGTCCCCTACAGGCTCTTTCAGGGAGATCTATGCCTGGCATACAAGGCATTGTCAAACCCCACTCTGATGGACCTCCTGCATAGCTACAAAACAGACAGTGCCAGAATTACCGATTCTAAAAACATAAACCCTGCCTGTGATATAAATAGGACCTGGTGGAGAGACAGGTATGTATCCCAGTGACTACCCCTTCTCTGGAACAGGCTCTGCATCTATGTGAAGCAGAGTTCCTCCTTAACCCAATTCAAGTGTAACTTGGAGAATTGGATGGGGAACAGGAAATTCATCCCTGGTTTGGCACCTATGTCTCTGATGGACACAGACAGCCTGTAAACATTTGTGCTATGCAGAATGCCTCAAAGTCCTATCCCTGTATTCTGTCTTGTAGGGTAGAGCTATGTCTGGCATATATATACCTGGCTTGGCACCTATGTCTCTAATGGACACAAGCAACCCATAAATGGTTCATCTCACAGGTCCCTGCTTCTAAATGTTTTATCTCCCAAACCCCTACTTACACTTATCAAGTTTAACAGAACTTATCAGAGATTTGGAACGCATGTCTAGGCTTTAAAAGGCCTTTGTGATTGTTATCCTAATAAACACCTATGAACCTATGTGTTTTGGATGACAGTTGTCATGCTGTCCCATTGGCATGATGCCTTGTTGGGTGCTATGTGGGGTCTATATTACATGAACGAGGGATCAAAATGTTGAGTACAAGATACTCGACATACTTTGATCGAACGTTCATGTAATTGGACACTCCAAATGTTGACATTTTGAGTTCCAAATTGTTTTGGTTGACCTTCCTAGTGAGTGTAGCGTGTGAAGTAAACATGGTACACTGTTTGGAATGGCTTCGTAAGAGGCTGCTTTATTTAATATACCAACTCCAAGATCGCTGTACATTGGGGAAAGGGCAATTTCCCGGTAATCGCAAAGCAACTTCTGACACAAGCGATTACTGGGAAATTGCCCTTTCCCCAATGTACAGCGATATCGGAGTTGGTATATTTAGTTAGGGGGGTGTAGGAGGCACAGTTCCCCACATTGAGGTGTGTGGGAGGCGAAGCTCCCTACTTTGTTTTAAAAGTATGTGTGTTTGTGTAGGTGTTTGAGTGTTTGAGTGATGTGAGTGTGTAGGGGATTTGTATGAATTGGTTGTATGTTAGGTATGGGACAAACTGATTTTGTATTTTTCAGTGATTTTAGGTTTTGATGACATGACTGAGTGATCAAAGTGTGTCGAGTATGTTGTACTCAACATTTTGATCGCTCGTTCATGTAATATGGACCCTGCGAAGTGTTGACAATGCTGATGGCATGTTGGGCCATATGGATGTATGTCATACGTAAGGGAAATCTTTCTTTTCTGACTGCATTAAATGCCAATTTAGCATTCATGTATTCACTGTGGTCATGATAATTTATTCAGTATACGGCATGCCATGTTTGCTGTATGTTACATTTCCACAACCATTCCTTATTCACATAAGTTCACACCTTCCTGCAATAATTGTACACATTAACTGATGATTTTATATATCTCTGCACACAGTCTGATACATACTGAAAATGTCCAGCTGGAGAGCTGATAAAATCAGTAAGCAAAGGACAGTAGTATTGCTGGAACTGAATTCATCCTCAAGTCTTGGTGAGTACCTTCAAGAGGTGACAGTGAACCCTGTTTTTTACAAAATCTCACCAAGGCAAAACTGCTAAATAGACTGTATTTTATCAAGAAAAAGCCAAGTAGATTCCCATACACCAGTTTATAACAAAACAACCAAACAATAAAAAAACACTGGAAGAGCAAAAAGAAGAGCACAGCAAATGATACGGGAATGCAGTTAATCCTTTATTATTCACTATTCATCTGTAGACTTCAGAATCACTTAAAAACAGAAACTTCAATGTTCACATTATATGCACACAAATTCAAGCCACCTAATGAAAAAACAGCTTCAATAAAATAATTAAGTAATAATCCAAGAAGGAATAGAACCAAACAGCCAGTATAAGCCGTTTACTGTAAACCAAGTATTTAAATGTCCAGTTGTCTATCTAATGAAACACATTTTATATTTATATTATCATTGAGACCAGGAAAATGGTAAGCAGATAAATGCATCTGCCACTCAGCTTCCCATTTTATCTACATAATTCTTAAAATTATCACCCCTTACATCTTCCTTAACTACATCTAAAATAGTAAAAATAAACTTTTGTAAGCAGTGCAACACACTGAGTGTTTATATAAAGCTTTGTTTTCATTTTTAACCCTAATGGCGTATAACTGTTTCTTAATTCTCTTACTTAGACTTCTTATGGTCAAGCCCACATAAAATGATGGACAACCTGAGCATAAAGCAATATAGTCCACACCAGAAGTATTACAGCTGAATCTACCTAAAACTCTGATGTTATAATCAAGATGTTCAAAAGCTACATAAGGACCCTCATATATGTATATATATATATATATATATATATATATATATATATATATATATATATATATATATATATATATATACCTACAGATCTTACAACTATGACACTTGTATGTACCAAATGCTTTTTAAGTAGGGGGTAGAATTAATTTAGTAACATTGCATTCCACCAACTGCTTAAGATTGTCATGCTTTTAAATACAAAACTAAGAAAACCACCCAACACTTTAGCCAGGTCCTCATTCCCCAGTATAACTTTCCAATTGTTACAAATAATGTTTTTTATAGTAGCATTATCCATGATCATATCAAGACAAATCTAGGTATAGTATCAAAACTGGTTTCCACAGACAGAATCTCCCTTTTATTCTTTTTAATACAATTATTTAAAAGTATAGGGTGAAATTTGTGTAATTTTTTTATTCGAATTTCCACTGCTAAGCTATTCAGTAAATCCGCTGAATAACCCCTTTCAAGAAACAAGTTAGTAATAAAATCAATTTCATTTTCAAAGTTGCTATCAAGACTCATCATTTGTGAGAGTCTAATAAATTGACCACATAGAATGTTCTTCATGTGTATGGGATAACTACTTTGTAATGCAAATAACTATTAGAAAAAGTGTCTTTGCAATGTATTCGACTAAGGAAAGTGTGTCTGTAGCTGTCTCAACTTAAATCAACATCTAAAAAACAAACCCTGTTTCTCTGGTCACCTAATACAAATTAAAAAAAACAGAGCCATTATTCAAAATGTTTATAAATTAATTTGAATTAAAACTATAATTTTTGACTATAAAAAAAAATCATCCATAAACCAACGATAAAAATGATAATACCATAATGTGTAAACTAAGTTAAAATCTCCAACTCCCATCAACTTAAAACTACTGTGGTGAAAGCAGGGGCTACTGTAGCCCCCATAGCTATACCTTTTAACTGTTTATGATTTTTTTTATTACAAATGAAGAAATTGTTTTCTAACAATATTTCTAAGGGAAACATATAAGTACCAATACTTTCATCATCCATGGTCGTAAATTTACTTAACAAATTCCTTCCATAACGCACTTCATCTGATTGAAGAATACTAGTGAACAGCGATACAACATCAACTGTCAACATAAAATAATTATCTTCACAATATGCATATTCCAAATGAAAAAATCTAATTTTATTAAAAAAAAAAAAATCCCACGGATCACAAACATATGATATTAATTGCTGAAACATAGGACTGACTATATAATCCAAATACAAAGAAATACCCTCCATACTACTACCAGACCCAGGGACAATGAATCTAAAAGGGGGGTTGGTAACATTTTTATGAAGCTTTGGAATACCAAATAGCACTCCAACTCTGTGATTTTCAACATGTAAAAAATTGCACAAATCAACTTGTATGTCATTATCATAGGAAGTTCATACAAGCCACTATGTACAGAAGCATGGCTTCTAAAAATATCCTGCCAAAAAACTTCTAAATACTCATCTTTGTTGTTCAACACACTTTCTATGGCAGAATTATACGTATGAACATCCATAGCAACAACCCCATGCCCCTTATAAGCTTTCATAAATCTCAAATTTCTATTGGCTTTTAGTTCAGCAAGCTCTTTTCATTCATCATTCTCCAAATTGTAAAAATAATAAGTACTTTCATTTTTTAAACATGCTCTAATATCATTCACAGCAGTTCTCAAAAGTTTCAATAGTATGTAATAATGTCAGATTAAACACAGTCTATTCAAACACTTTTTAACCTGAAAGTCTTTCATATTTTACTTTAAGTTTAACTTCCTCATACAAAGTTTTAATTCCAACATCTGCTCTCCTACTCTGCAAAAAATTAAATTTCAGTTGCAATACCCTACTGTGTGCATCCGTTAGAGCAAAATCTGAGAAATTATAAAAATTATAAACAGCAATACTAGAACTCACTGTCTTATGTGTTGCAATTAATGTTTCCATCCCTGACTTCTCCCTCTGCTCCATGTTGAATAGCTGTTTCTCCTCTTTTCCTTGTAGTTTTTTCCTAGAAGATGAATTATCAGATTTAAGGAAATCATTATTATTTCTTTGCGGAGATCGCAGTGGAAGCTCTGAAGATATCAGTGATAGAAACAGAACTAATGGCAGCTTTGACTGACCTTCCTTTAAATCGTCCATGACTGACATAATTTCCTGCCACACTGTGAACTGGTTTTAAAGAAACAGCATCTATATTTATCTAAAATGAAAACAACACTTTATATAGATACTCAGTGCATTGCACTGCTTACAAAAAGTTTATTTTTACTATTTTAGATGTAGTTAATGAAGATCTGGGTGGTAATTTTAAGAATTATGTAGAAAAAAGGGAAGCTGAATAGCAGTTGCATTTATTTGCCTACCACCTGCCTGTTCTCAATGATAATATAAATATAAAAAATGTTTTTATTAGATAAAAAACTGGCAGTTTAAATACTTGGTTAGTAAAGGATCAATATTGACTGTTTGGTGCTATTGCTTATTAGATAATTACTTAATTATTTTATTGAAGCTATTGTTTTCATTGGATGGCTTGATTTTGTGTGTATATAAAATGAACATTGAAAAGTTTGTTTTTAAGTGGTTCTGATGAAGTCTATGGACAAATAGTACAGAATAAAGGATTAACTGCGCTAAAATATACTTTTGTGTGTTCTCTTTGCACTTCCAGTGATTTTTGTTTTTTAGACTGTATTTTATATAGCATATATCATGGACAGAAGTAGGCTAAAAAATTAAAAAAGACAGCTGGCTACACAATTCTCAGGATAAAAAAGTGCCCAATCCTGATAGGTGCACTGGTGCCAGCACTGCAAACAATGACAGTGTTGAATCCTGAAGACACAGAAACATTCCTACAATGGGGTTAGACCAGGCTCAGGGGAAGTATGGCCATCCTGTTTAGAAGATAGTAGTAGTCCACAGAAATCACAAAAACTGACAGACCAAAAAACAGCCATAAAGATAATAGAGTAGATTATTGAGGACAAGAAATTATATATTGTTACTATTATGCAAGAAGCCCAGTGTTTCTGGACAGAAGATATACAAAAAGATTAAGAAAGAAATTAGAGGAAAGAAAAATATTTGTACAAGAAAAACTGTCAAAAGCTTCAAATGCAAATTTGTGTTCACTAACATAGCAGATTTACGAAAAACATTACACAGACCAAGAAATCTTGGACTATTTGTATAAAGAAGTGACTGAGAAAGTGCAAAAATATAAAGAAAAAAATCCAAAGATTTTTGAAAGGTATAAAATGAAACATGAACATCAGAAAGAAATAAAGATCTGCTATGGTACAATATTTATGCAAAGGAGAAAGTCAAATTAAGCAGTGCAAAAAAGCAGCCCCAAAGATACAGGAAGAGAAATACAGGCAAAAGCATAGAGATATGGAAAATTTCACAATACAACAATAAGGTTACAAGCAGGAATGTAAAACAGAAAATTAGTAAAGTAGAAGTTAAAAAAATAGAAGCAGAAGTTATGGAATACCCGTGAAGTGAAAGATTTAGTGATGAGATTCTAACACAGGTTATATCACAACTTGATGGAATAATGAGTGCCCCAAATAAGGAGAAACAGGATGAGAAGAATATATCTGAAGAAGAAATATGGACATGGGAAAGAAAAACAGATTTAGTAAGGCACAATATTTATGTAAAAGAGAAAGCAAAACTAATCAGTACAAAAAGAGCAGTACCAAAGATATTAAAAAGAAATACAAGCAAAGGCATTCTGATATGGACAATTTTACAATACAAAAATAAGAAAGCAAAGATGGAAAGCAGAAAGGAGGATTAGTAATGGAGAAGTTAAAGAAATAGAAACTGAGGTTATGGATTATCTGTGATGTGAAGGATTTAGTGTAGAAAATCTAACTCTGGCAACACCACAGCAAGATAGAATAACGAAACCCCAAATTTAGGAGAAATCAGTGGAGCAGAGCATCTGATCAGTTGCCATATGAAGATGCTTTGGAACCTTCAATAGGAAACCAGTACAAAAGTTAGTTGGAAGGTGAAGGCACAGGAAACATACCTCTCAACATGGAAACATCAAAAATCTGGACTAAGGCCCCATGTAAAATAGGCACAAATCTGTTCACTGATTAACATAAAAATGACATGCATAATGATGTGACCACGCCCACTTCAATGGAATTGTGGGATACCAACTTTCAAATGCAAATTGAAGAACAGACAACGAAAATATGGCCCCAGACCCTGTAGTAAATGGTAACCTTTTTTTAATTTTTTTTTGAAATGTGTAACAATGATGTTCATTGGGAAGGGAGAAGATGATGAACCTTAGGTTTTATTTTTTGGTGACCTGCAGTATGTAGGTTTTGTGGTAAAAGTAGAGCATTTAATGGTAGGCAATATTCTAATCTTAGCAAAAGAATACTATAGTTTGCTAGGACTTCCAAAAGTAATTCTCCGTGGACTACTGATCAGTGAAATAGCTTGGGTATGTGCCGCCCAGGGCTATCTTTGAGTTTGCCCCCCTCACATAATCATTGTTGAGTGGGCCCCCCATACACAGCCCTCCCCCTGCAGCCATTCCAATGTCCTATTACTTGGCTATTTGCCCCATTTACCATAAACACTGTAATGTGTGTACTGCTTTACTTGTACAATGATTATTTGGATTTCATTTAAAACTTTTATTTTACATTTTATAGCACAAACACTAATAGATATCTGCTAAACAAAGCAATACAGTCTCACAATGAAAATAGACTTAACATTAAAACTTCTCTGCCCTTGAGACTCATTGAAGCAGCATTGAAACCCACATTCAAAGAAAATGCATCTGGCCAGTGGCAGATAAAGATTACCTTTGGGCTGTTTTCAAATCATAGGCCCCTTGCACACGAAATATACATGTGTTCTTGGGTACACCTTCCTTGTTATATTAAATTACATTGTTTTGAACATTTTTACAGTAAGCAATGAAACAAAATGCATGAACCAATAATGCCAAAACTGCCCAATTCAGAACATTCCCATCATAAAAGTCTACTCAAACTTTGACAATCCACCAGTATCAGTAAATAGGCACAATCTCTGCAGAAGAAAAAAGTCATCTAAATAATTCCACATTAAAGAGATCTGTAAGACCTGTAACTAATGAAGAGATTGCTGCTAGCAAACAACTTAATATTTCAATGTTTCATCTACAAATAAAGACCCTGTTGCCTTGAGGAATAAATTGATATGTTACTTTAAAGAAATGATAAGTTAGTAACATTGCAATAGGGAATGGATGGCAAACTGATAACAGGTTCATAATTACTAGGTAGGTATCTCCACCAAGGCAGACATTCTCAGAACTGCAGCATCCACCCCTTTTAAAAGTACAACATAGTATAGTATCAGCAATCAATCTACATACTGTGGGAGTAGAACCCACACACTTCTGCATCAAAAGCAAGTAGTCTACCTGTTGTGCTACTAACAGCACAGTCTTGTTGCAAGCAATATGCCAAGTCTGTGTGTGTTGCTAGCAGCACAACAGGTAGAATACTTGCTTTTGATGCAGAAGGCTGTGGGTTCTACTTCCATAGTGGGAGTACAACCCACAACCTTCTGCGTCAAAAGAAGTACTTTACCTGTTGTGCAACTAACAAGACAAGCAGACATTGCATAAGCAGCACTAAACTTCTCTCTCCCTGAAGAACTATGCAGCACAAGAAATCTGGAAAAAGCCAAAACTTACTGGGGGGGGGGGGCAAAGGCCCTAAACCAGGGACACATTTTAAACATTGCTTGTATAATCTTAGAAAAGTTGTTAAAATAAAATGTTCTGTGTTACCATGCATTTCCTGAAAGAGAGGAACACTGAAACTTAAATGGCTTTCCAATTTAGTGAATTCAGTTCTCACTGACTTGCCAGAAAACCACAAATTTTAAGAGGAACAGACCAAAAGTGTGAGCCATACATTCCAGACATTCTGTAAAACAACTATGGTTAACTCCTTTAATCACAAATGGTGGTGGTATGGGTAGATAATTTAGGCTCTTGCTCCTTCTACCTAAGGTTAAGTGTTTGAGTCTAAGTAACTCTAACCAGCAGTTATACCTAACTGGGGCATTTTCTCTCTCACACACACAGGGAAATAGACCATTCTGCAGATGCTGATGTAATTGTGCATGCCCTGCATGTGATGATGTCAGGAGTAAAACAAACTTTAAAAAAAATATGGGGAAATTCAGAAATTAAAGGGGGCACTTGGGAGTTTGTGGCACCCCAATATTTTGATTTCAAAAGCAGTATTTACTGAGGAATTCAGTATGGTTGACAGGTATGACAGGAAACTGTGGCAACTCTGACACAGTCAATGTTGTGGAGTGAGAGATCACTGAGTTCTCATACGAAAGAGCAATGGATGACACAGGATGAAACTGAAGAGAATATGGCACAGGAAGATGCTTTAGAATTTTCTGTAACATGTCCTCAGGAAATGAAGAACAAATAGTGTGCTCTTAGTTTAGAAAAAAATGATCTGATGTTTAGAACTTTCTGGAGCATATCCACAGGAAATGAAGAACAAGTAATGTGCCCACAGTTTAGAATAAAATGATCTAAGGGAAGAGTTGTGATAGATACACATATTAACGTCAATGAAAAAATAGACTACAGAAAATCAGTAAGACCCAAGATGTTATAAGTTTGATAAAACAAATGAGCACAGTAATCAGGACTGCTCATAGAAATTCATGCAATGTAACAGAAGTAAACAGAATATATTACTGTGCAGCTAAATTAGTAACAAATAGTTTTACCACAAAAACACAGGGCAGTAAGGGAAAGGAAGGGAGAATTCAAATGCCATAATGGAAGTACTGAACAGAAAAAACGTAAAGCAGTTAAGACAAGAAGTGTCACTGTTAGAAGAGCATAGAAGAGGGAACAGATCAACAAAAATACTCAGAAAGATAGATGTAATAAAAGCAATGCGCAGTATCAGAACAGATCAGGATCTGTCATACACTATTGCAAATAATAAACATAAGATATCGGTACATGCAGAAAAACTTAGAAGACATGCAGATAAGTATAAAAGAAATGTACAAAATAAACAATTTATTGATGACCCCAAAACGTTTTATAGAGAATTGGGAAACAAAGCAAAAGGAATTAAAACACCACCAAAAAAAAAAAAAAGAAATAGATACATTTTGGAGAAATATCTATGAAGATCCAGTGGAATATAACAAAGATGTTTAATGGATAGAAGAAGTTTAAGAAAGAATAAGAAGTTCAAATGTATAGGATATGAAACGGGATGAAGTAACAGCTAGAGAAATTGAAACAAAATTAAGAAAAGCTGCTAAATGGAAAACCCCTGGCCCAGATGCAGTACCTAACTTCCTGTTAAAAGTATTAACATCTTTACATGAAGATTTATCTATGAATAAGAACTACTTATGTATGCATCCCAAACAGACACCAACCGGGTTAACAAAAGGAAAAATAATACTCCTTCTTAAGAGTGAACCTGCAAGCTATCCTAATAACTATAGACCAATAACTTGCCTTGTATGTATGTATAAACTATACACTGGAATTGATGCCAATAGAATTTATAGTCATTTAGAAGAAAACTCAATCATAGCAATAGAACAAAAGGGTAACAAAAGAAAGTCATATGGAACAAAGGATCATCTGATGTTGAATAAAATCATAATGGAAAACTGTAAAAAGAGAAAGAACCTATGTACGGCATGGATTGACTACAAAAAAGCATTTGAACGTATCCCACATCCATGGATAAAAGATTGCTTAAAAATGTATATGATGCATCCAACACTGATTGATTACATTACATCGACCATGAAACAGTGGCAAAACACTTTGCAGTTAAGCCACGATAATGGACAAATTATTATTCCAGAGATTAAAATTCAATTGAGGTAATTCCAGAGTGACTCTTTGTCACCATTGCTGTTTTGCCTTGCCCTTAACCCATTAAGCTGTCTACTTAACAGATTAGTTCATGGCTGCAATTTGGATCCCAGAAAACAAAGTGTAAAGACTTCTCATCTTTGTTTTGTAGATGATTTAAAACTATATAGTTCATCAGATGAGGAACTGAATGCACGACTACAAGTGGTCAAAATCTTCTCAGATCATATAAGAATGTCATTTTGTCTTGATAACTGTGCAAAAGCAGCCTTTAAACCAGGAAAGCTGTAGTGCCATGAAAATGTCAGTCTGGGACATTAATGTGATATAAAAGAACTTGAGCAGGAGGGAGTGTATAAATATTTGGGAAATCATGAAGGATCAACAATAAATCATGTAATATAAAACAAATATGAATAAAATTTAGTAAAGAATATTTTAGAAGACTAAATTTAATATTAAAAACAGCTCTGACATCTAGGAACAAAGTCCAGGCTATAAACTAATTTAGTATTCTTGTTCCAACTTACAGTTTTGGAGTGATTGACTGGCCCTAAAAGGTATTGAATCAGATGGACAGGAAAACAAGAAAAATGTTTCATGTTTATCAAATTATTTTAAAAATCCTCCCCAAAATTGGTTACATGTATAGAGCCACAATTGTAGGACTGCATACATATCTTCTGACCTCACAAGATCCAAACATAGTGAAGGTTTTAAAACATGAGGAGAATAAGTCTAAGATGACTTCCCTGCTTAGTTTAGCAGAAGCATAACATGTCAGTCGGGAATGGAAATGAAACCACAAGTAGATAAAAATCAAGCAGTAGCTGAATCTGTCAAAAAAAAAAAAAAAACAAAAGAAAGAATAAAAGGTGAAGGATCAGATGAGAAGGCAAGAAATGTGAAAATGCATAAATATAGCTGCAAGTACAGAATCTTTTGAAACAACCTCATGTCCATCAAGACCGAACACAGGAATAATTAAGGACTGGTAAATTTAAACCAAAAGATGAAAGGTTAATATTGGTGGCCCAGGATACTGAACTACATGCAGGTTGGTTTAAAAAGTCCATTAGACATGTGGGAGAAATAGATAAATGCAAGTTTTACAAAATATAATAGTAAACAGTCCCACATTGCTGATGGATGTGTTACTCTAATGGCAGAAGGACTGTATACTGAAAGGCATAATAATGTGGCAAGACCATTGCATTGAGGATTGTGCAAAAATTATACTATTGTAGTAGCTGACAAGCATTGGAAACATGCACCACAAAGCATCATAGAAAATGATGAAGTTTCTATCACATGAGTGCACCCATCACCAACAGTTCAAAATATAGATGTGTGAAAACCAGATATAGTAGTTCATAAAAAGAAGATAAAAGTAGCAGTGATCATTGAAATTGCTGCACTCAGTGACAAAGTCATAATAGCAGAATATATAGGCAGAAATGAGGGCAATGTGGAAGAAAAATACCCAGACAGTTCCAATAGTAGTTGGAGAAATTGGTCTAATGAAAAAGAATTTACTATCATACTTAGATATGTTACTAATGCATGTAACTCCATATGAATTGCAGAAGGAGTCAGTTCTGGGCACATTGTGGCTGCTGTAAAAAGCACTTCTGGATAACATCAAAGACTGAAACAATACTAATTTCATAGGATTATAGGATCATAGGAGGTTACTAGGCTATTGGCCCTGAGGCTCTTAAAGCCTAGCCAAGAGTTTAGCCCATGTTTAGACAATCAGCACTCAATGCCCCTGTCTAGCAGGGACACGTGTAGAATCCCAGGGGTATATTTTCTGTTTCCCATCCAGTTATTCAGGTTGTGCTTGAAAAGGGGTAAAGAGGTACTCTGCCTGATGTGGAGATGGAGTCTATTCCATAGATGCGGGAATCTCTGGGGCACAAAGCCATCCCACCAATATGTCTTGTTGATGTCACAGACCATGTTGAGGCCATATGTGCAGGTTATTCGAGTGGATCTTGACTTGTGGATATGTAGCAGTCCCATCAAGGTGGGCTCCATGATGGCTTTGTATGCCACACAGAGGTCACCTCTGAGGAGTCTGTATGAAATTGAGTAGAAGGATAGGTTTTTAGCCTATCTGTGTATGATAGATGTTTGAGGTCCTGGATTCTCCTGGAGAGGAACCTCTGTAATCTCTCCAACTGCTGCATGTGCTTTGTGAGATACATGCTGAAAGGGACATTGTACTCAGTAATGGACCTAATAAGGGAAGAATACAGGGATGTTATGACCTCCTTGCCCCTTGGATGAGATACCCTTACTTATGAGGTGGGCCATGTAGAAGGCTTTCCATACAACTGAAGCAACATGGTGGTCACAAGTCAGGTCGCTATCAACCTGGGTGCCCAAATCCCTCATGACTGATTGAGTGCTTAGGACATTTATATTAATGTCATAATTTGTGGGGACATCACTCTCCCCAAAGGGGATGATGATGCATTTTTTTGGTGTTCAGCTTGAGGCCATGTTTCTGGTACCAGTCATTTGTCTGAGTGAGGCCCACTTGGAGGATGTCCACATCACTAGGGGAATTGATGACCGTACCCAGCTTGCAGTCATCTGCAAACTTGGTCAGCCATTGCCCACTGGTTTTGGTTGCACCTCAGAAAAGTATATCCCAAATTACAGAGGCCCCAAGACTGAACCCTGGGGTATGCCACTTGTTACGTGTCTACTGCTTGATGTGGCTTCTCCTATTTTGACTAGGTGGGTTCTATCAGTGAGCCAGTTTGCTGCCCATCTCGTAAGATATGGATCGATGTCTAGTTGAGAGAGCTTATCTATTATGCCCGAGTGGGGAATAGTGTCAAAGGCTTTGGCCAGGTCAAAGTAGGTGGTGTGCACCATCTTCCCCTCATCCATGACCTTGGTGACTGTCTCAAAGAAGTCGACCAAATTTAGCAGACATGACTTCCACTTGATGAAGCCAAACTGTGTTGGATCGAGTGTTTGGAGGTTGCCAATGTCCTTGTTAATGAAGTCCATGATAATCTATTCCATGGCCTTGCAGATCAGGCTAGTTAGGCTGATGGGTCTATAATTTCCCAGATTGGTTGATGCTCCACCTTTGTGTAAAGGGATAACAGTGGCTGTCCTCCATTCAGTTGGGATGAAGCCAGTACTCGGGCATTGGTTGAATAGGGTGCTTAATGGTGCTGCAAGCTCCTGCCTGAGCTCACATAGGATGCAGCCTGGGATGTTATCGGGTCCCATGGAGGCTGTATTTTTTGCCTTTGAGAGAGCAGTGATGACCTGTTTCCAAGATATAAGGGGGAGGGAGCAGGTACTGGAGATGTCCTGATTTACTGATGGGGGGGGCAGAGGGGTAAAGTTTTCACTGACTCTGTCAACCAGCAAGTTTGCTATATCTACGGCAGTTGTATATGTAGCGCCCTTGACCACCAGTTTTGAACAGATCTGGGTGCTTCCTTTGAGGTTGCAGACATATGTGAAGAAGGCCTTATGATTGTCTTTAGTAGATGTGGCCAATTTAGACTCGAAGTTTGCTTTGGAGGATTTCACGAGTGCTCTTATTTGCTTGTTCAGGGTAAGGAGACATTGCTTCCAATTGGGCACCTGCTCCTTCTTGGTCTTAGACAGGAACTTTTTCCTTTTGTTATAGAGAGTATTTATTATAGATGTCCACCAGACAGGTTTACTCTTCCTTGCAGAGGATGATTTAGTCCTGTTGGGTATTCCTGATTCCATGCATCTATATAAATGTTTGTATAGTGCTTTGGTGTAGTTTTGGATATTGGTGCCAGTTTCTACAGAGGGGGAGGGGGTTGTGAGGCTGTTCATACCATCCCTCAGGAGGCTGTAATCAGCTTTGGAGAAGTTTATATGCTTGATCCTAGCTAGAGGGGAGTTGAGGGAGATGGTGACTTTGAAAGTGGTCGCTTTATGGTTGGATCTTACCAGGGAGAATGAGACTATAGGAATGCTGCAGTGGTTACTCATGTTGGTTAAAACCACGTCCAAGATATTATCACCTCTTGTGGGGGTATCAACTAGCTGTTCCAAGGCATTTGCATTGACAAAATCAAGGAATCTCTGGGCATTTGTGTTCTGGCATGAGTAGTTCTTACAATCTATATTTGGAAAGTTAAAGTCAGGGTAAAGGGTTGAATCTTGATGGATTTGAATAGGTCCAAATAGGTGGATTGGGCATCTTGAGTCAGATTTGGGGGCCGGTGGCTAACTATCATTTGAATAGGGGTCTTGTCAATGATTAACTGCACCTGGAGTGTCTCCTGTGCATCATACTGTTTGACCAGCCTAGAGGGGTGTATGTCTTTAATGTATGTTGAAACTCCACCACCCTTGGCTTTGCTGCCCACAGTTTGAGGTCTGAATGTATGATAGGGTGAGTAACCAGGTAAGGCTGGGGTGCTCTCTGTAGCTTTGAACCAGGTTTCTGTGACTGCACAGATGTGAGCATTTTTCAGGGTTAGGAATGCTTGCAATGTGTGCAGTTTCATGTTTAAACTCCTAGCATTTAGCAGCATGACCTTTAATTTGTGTTTTGTTGAGATTTTTATGTTGGTAGTTTTAACCTATTTAGTTTTCCTAAAAAAGGTGCTGTCAGGGAGGCAAGATCCTTTGCCAGAAGCCTGAAGCCCTGGTGAGACAGATGCATGCCATCTCTGGCAAAGCATCGTGGTCTGTCGATCATATCTTCCCAGGCTGTCAGGTACTGGATGCCCCCAGAATGACACCAGAAACTAAGGCAATTGTTAAAGTCAATCAATTTCTGTTTGTATTGAGGCATCCTTTTGGATAACAACAAAATGCTGCTTAAGGCTTGGGACATATCTGTCTGGGACACATAATCAGCAAGCATGATCATGTCTCTTTTTATGTAGTCTAGAGAGGTATGTCTCAAGTCATTCATGCCAACATGGACTATGACAGAGTCATAGCAGTACCTGTTGTTGAGAGACTTGAGTACTTATGTGATGTGGTGGATTCTGGCACCTGACAGACAATTAACAGTGACTTTCTCCTTATTCTGGTGAGAGGCACATCTGTGTATCTCACACTGGAGTCTCCTATGACTAATATGTTGGGTTTATGGTGAAGCCTTACTGGCTGTGAGGCATAGGTGTGTGGACTATGCATGGTATGTGGTGGGGAGGGCTTTGGAGATTGCATGTGTTTTTGCCTCGGAGGTCTCCTTTGTTTGGTTATGTTTATATGGAGGACCTCTGCATATGTAGGTGTGTGTTGTATCAGTGTGGGTGGTGTTTGAGGTGTAGTGAGTGTCCAGATCAAATTTACAGTAGAGGCAGGCAGCTGCAAAAGCCACCAACTTTAAGAACACAACAGCAATAGGGTGGGATGGTGGGAGGAAAAAAAAGTTTCAGCACAGATCAGAAAACAAAATTTGGCCAGGAAATATATAAATAATTAAATCAAGCAAAAATAAAGACAGTGCAGAACACTAAACACTTAAAGTGCCAAAAAATGTACTTATCAGCTCTATATTTCCAGATTGTTTGAGAAGCACTCTCAGTCAGAACACAAGGAGATTCTAGCAATGATATGCAGGAATTTACAAAAAGGCAATATGTTATACCAGCAAGACAAAAGCCAAGCCTTGAGATAATCAGTTAACACAAAAATTGTTAGACCAGATTTACCAACTTTAAGAACAACAACAGCAATAGGGTGAAAGGGTGGGAGAAAAAAAGTTTCAGCACAGATCAGAAAACAAAATTCGGCCAGGAAATATATAAATAATTCAGTCAAGTAAAAATAAAGACAGCTCAGAACACTGAACAGATAAAGTGCCAAAAAATATACTCATCAGCTATATATTTCCAGATTGTTTGAGAAGCACTCTCAGTCAGAACACATGGAGATTCTAGTAATGAACTTTAGAGTCCATTCCCATCATGGTATTAGAAACCAAAAGACTTGGAGAAATTAAACCAACAAAAAACATCATTGTACCTTTGACATGTGAGCATCCACTGACTTATCACTGATGTGCTGCAATGATGCTCACTGGAATGACCTCTGCTTAGTAATGAGCAGAGTGCATGACACACCTGTGGTTGTTTATTCCATATTGGCAAGACAGTATATGTGTTTGCAACTGAAATTTTTAACTGTGTATGCATGCCTGTTGATGTCATATGATTGCACATTACTGTGTATGTATGGTTTATACATGCCCATTTGGGTGGATATCGGCAATGCAGTCTACCCATGTGACATGCATTTGCCATTTGCTTAAATGTATTTTGGGTCAGCTTTAACAGCACCCAGTGTTGTGCATGCATGCATTTGCAATGTGTAACATTGCCTTACCTTGTTGTCCTGCTTTATTGTTGTCTTTCTTGATGTGGGCACAGGTTTTCTACCGCTCTTTCACCTTCATAATTTATAATATATTTTTCAGATATGCTTGCCTTTGTTGCAGTTATTGTCCATTTTCATGTATTGCGTCATTGACATGGTTAACATGTGCCGGTTCTATGGCCTTTATACAGATGCAGGACATCTGCACACAAGTGTCTACTGCTTACAATACGTCCTTGTTCTTGTTATAGTTACATGTTCACCAGTGTACATTGTTGAAATTCATGTGCACAATCTGATACTTTTTTAAACTGTAGTGTTAGACTTGTGTAAATATTCTTATATGGCATTTGTGTGTCACATAAATGCATTCCATTACACATTTGTTGGGTTCTACACACCTACTTGTGTATTTAGAAGCCATTTGGCTGCTTTGCTGCATTGTTGTTGTTTGGAACTGTTGTTTGTTTTTTACCTTTCTCAAGCATAGTCTGAGGTTTGGTTTTGTCCTCTGCTGAAATTATCTAGAATTCCTAGATCTGCATTTGCTCATCCGTGATGTTGTATGGCTTACACTGCTGACAGACTACATGGTTATGTGTTTATTTATCCAATCTGTTGTGTAGTCCTTATTTATTACTCTACAACACACATATTGGTCATACACATACAGGTATAATGGCCACACAGTTTGCAACATGTCATAATGTGATAGTGCATAGGTAGATATGCTTTCCTGCATTTCACCATTGCTGGTATGCATCCCCACACTGTTTGACAACTTTCCATAGCCCGTGTTATGCAGTGTACTGTCTGTGTAATTTACCTCTCCTTACTGTTTTTTTTCCAACCTTTGTGTGTCATCTGTTGGGATATTTGCTCTGTGGGTGTACCTGCTGTGATGGTCTTTTCCTCCTTTTTTTTTCTCTTTCTCTATCTTTATGTTTCCTCCTATTCTTAAAAAATGTGGCCTATTCCCATCCAAAAAAAAAAAAAATTTCCATACCCTTCTGACTTTCCCTCAGATTTTCTTATTCCAACATACTTCTGGTGTGTCCCTCTTCTTCACCCATAGCCCATATGTTCTTCAATATGTCCCAGTTTTTTGTGTATGTGCATAACCTGTGTATCCCACACATGTCCTGCACCCATTGTTAGCTAGTGTTATCTCTGGTGATTGGCCATGGTTGCCCTTCACCTTTATTAATTTTTTTATTAGAAAATTTATGGATTCCATCAAAATCGGTAACTGATAGCTACCATATTTGAATAGTAAGTGACTTACTGTAATATTTCCAAGTCATCTTTTAGCTTACGGGAGAGATTCTGTTATAGATCTGTATCTATGATTGTCAAGCTGTTTATATTGTAAGATTGTAACTTTGTTAATTTATATCGCGCATTGCTAGTGATTTTTCATTACTTATGGATTACTTGCAAGTGATATACAATGTGCTGGTACTACTGAGATACTCGTTTGTGCACAGAGATATCCAGTTCTCTGTGGCACATTTACACATTACATTGCTGTGTGCAACTTTGCCTCTGATATTAGCATAATGAGCTGGATTATGCAAACTTTATGGCATTTGGCCCAAGTTTCCATAACTGACTCTTGATTTTTCCATATAATAATATATTACAATAAGTAGCGTTGCCATTTCTCCGGTATTCTTCCAGACTACCCAGAAATCAGAATGTTGGTCTGGTAGACCAGAAAGCACTGTACAAACTCTGGTATTCTGTGTATCTGCACAAACAGAATGCTAAAGTTTGTATATAAAGCAGCCATGTGATACTGATTGAAACGCATCACTAACAAGATGTGTTTAAAACTGGAACTTGTTTAAACAAGGGTGAAAAGGTAAAGTAAGGCATCCCACCTTGTGATGATGTATGATTTTACATCATAAAATGAGCGGAGAGTGGGTGGGGGTGGGCGGGTAAATGGGTGGAGAGAGGTAGGAATGTAGGAAATGCAAGGTAGTGTGGCTTTGGTGTGGTTTTCATCAACCCTAAGAATAAGACATGGAAAAAGTAAAAAGAAAATATTTCTACTAAGAAAAAATATTACAATAAGATAATCATAAAAGAACCTGCTTTAGTTATTCCAGTAATATAATTTGTTTCTCTGTGTAGGTGACCTGTGTAGCAGACCCAGACATTAGCTGTGGCACTGTTTCTCTGACCATCACATGATAGCACAGTAATAGTAAATAAAGGTCATGATGAAGCAAAGGAGTGCTGTCATCTAAGTACTAGAAAACTTAGAAGTGGAACATTGCAGTCTTCTTAAATATCCAGATTGCTGGACTGGAAGAAACATATGTCTCTGCAAACAAAAGTATTTTGATTTTTTTTCTTTTTTCTTTCTCTTTCCTTATTTTTAATTTATGAATGTACTGCTTAATTGAAAATAATCACAGCTGTCACCAAGTTATTGTCATTTGACATATCTCAAAGCCTTATAACTGAAGTCAAATGCAACAAAAGTGTACACGCATTGAAAATAATGCATTTCTAAGCATATTTCTTTATTGAATGAATTAGTGGTCTTCTTTACAGTGTAGCAAATGACAAGAAGTGCCTGTGAGTACAATTATTATATGCATAAGGTACACAAAGAATTGTCACCCTTAAGAGGTTATTAATGTATAGATCATTGTACTGGGAGATAGCTTGCCAGGCCTTATAATGGAGTTCTTGCAATTCAATAGAAAATATCTACATGCACTGTGACTTGATATTTACTTTGTAAAGTTAAGAAAAATTAAACTGGAAATAACGTACAAATAATGTATAACATAAATGGTGGCAGAGAGTAAACCAAAGGGTATCTTCTAGGGACACAGTTATAATTCTTCTCACTCGTATTTAAGTACTCAAAAATAGTTTTCTCTTTCAATGTCTACCTTAACAGTTTAGAAAACCAATGGTACTGTAAATTGTTTTCTTTTTGATGTTTATAAAAGTAGTTTAAATACTTAATGTCTTACAGTGCATCATTCCCCATAGAGTCAGCCTAGCCTCATGATGGTAGAGCTGACCAATAACACTTCAACAGTCTCCACATGCTGGTGAGAGGAATGATTGTCAACATTCAGTAATGGAATCCCTTGCTGCATATGCTGTTACTAATAACTGAACTCTTTCTGATATTTCCACTACTTCCTGTTAGTGCATATTAAGTGCTAACAACTTATAGGTATGTTTAAATACTTTACCACAAAATGTGAAGGGTTCCAAGGGAGAGGATGCTCATTTAGTAGGGGTAAAGAAGGATTTTTTTAAATATGTCCATGTATAAAATGTCCACTATGTTGAGGATATGGATAGCCACAAAATGGTGTGTGTCATACCCTGCTCCATAAAATAAGACCGAAGTTGTTGATCTGGCTTTATTGTGAGACCTCATAAGAGACTATAACCCTTGTAGAATCATTGGTCTTATACATTTTTCCAGTACCTAACCTAATAATATATACGATATTTGGCTGGGAGAGTGGGATATTATAGCAATAACCCACGCCTGGGTGTGGGTAATGCGGGATTTACCCACGGTTGGTGTGGTTTGGTCCCGAGGCGGCCCGAGGACCAAACAAAGACAACCGTGGGTAAATCCCGCATTACCCACACCCAGGCCTGGGTTATTGCTATTATACTATGACATTATTTAAGAAAAGAAATAATTACTTTTCTGAAATAATGGCATTGTATAATGCCTCTTTGCTGCCCTTCCACAGCTGTCTGGTATCCGTGGCAGTTCTGATGTACTGCGCACGCCCACACAGTACATCAGAGCTGTGGCCACAAGCAATGGAGAAAGCAAGATCTCCATTGCTTTTTACTGTTTTGCTATGTTAAATGGGTTTAACATAGCGAGACAGCTTTAAAATAAGCAACGGAGATTTCCGTTGCTTATTTTAAAGCTGTCTCGCTATGTTAAACCCATTTAACATAGGGAGACAGGTTTTTAAAAAAAGCAATGGAGAAAGCAAGATCTCCGTTGCTTTTTACACACTGTGTCACTATGTTAAAGGAGTTTAACATAGCGAGACAGCTTTAAAAAAAGCAATGGAGATCTCCGTTGCTTTTTTTAAACCTGTGTCACTATGTTAAACTCTTTTAACATAGCGAGACAGTGTTTTAAAAAAAGACTTATACTAATGGAAAAAGTCCGGGCGACCGGACCTTTTTCCATTAGTATAAGTCAATTTACAACGTGCACGCTGGCCAATCAGCGTGCACATTTTGGAATATTAATGGGGGGTCATGGTATAATTTGAGTTATTGAAATGGTTTTCTTATGTTTACCAGAGAGTGACAGTGATGGCCAGAAAAAAGGGGGTATCTATTATCTAGTATTTATAGATTACACTGAATTTCCAGGGTTTAAGAAGAAATAAAAGTATAGTTATCTATCAGTTGAAGACATATTTTAGCAGTCTTAATCCACCAGCTAATAAAGGGGAACAGCTGTGAATCAAATGCAAAACCAGACTATCTAGAATGATTAAGAAAAATAAAAATACCCAGTTATGAAATGGTTTATACCCCTAAAAGATTCATAGGTACTTATTAAGCTTACAGACAAGCAGACCATCAAAAAGCTCAGCAACATTATTCACTACTGGCAGATGATTAACAATGTCACCAGTTAAGCAGACTTTCTCCAAATATTCCTGGTGAGAATTTGCATTCTCCCATCCAGGCATCTAGACTGGTTTGAAAAGTTGTCAGGGGAGTACTCTGCTTCATACGTAAGGGCAGACTATTTGAGAAACAAGGGGTCTGTTTTATTTTCTTTTTTTTTATTTTACATTTATTAACCAGGAAAGTCCAACTGGACACATATACATTTTCAGTGGAGGCCCAGGGAGAAAAGCTCCAATAGCATGTCATAAAGAAATTACACAAGAATATTATACAGAGATATATGTTCCATAGAAGCATAAGTTATGTATATATTAACAATTCCTTTAGTAAAGTCAGCATACAGCATTCAGCATTCTTAGGGTTTATATAGAATATAAAAATAAACACACAAGAAAAAAAAGTTTTCTTCTTTCTAAATTATGAGTACTCTCAATATTTTGTTACAGAAATAACCAGTGATTATTAAGCTTTAAAGTGAAAGGAATTAGGGGACCTTTAGTAGAATCCTTGAACATGGTATTGGTGCAAATTAACCTAGGGAGTAGCATGAACAAAGCCAATTGTTTGAGAAGTGGGTTCTCAGGAGTTTCTTAAATTGAATAGTAGAGGTAGTGGAGGTTATTTGGCTAGGTAGTGCTTTCCAGATTTTGTCAATAGTGCAGGCAAAGAGAGATCTGCCAGCATCACTTTTGTGTCTGATATTGCTAATTATGTTCTGAGAACTAGATCGTAAGGCTCTGGTATAGATGTCGGCGTTAATTATATTTTAAGTGCAGGTTTTTTTTCTGGAAGGTAATAGAGATTATGCACTGTTGTGAGTTGATTAAACAAAAGTAGTTGCAGTAGCTTGAGCCAATTGAGTTGGTTAAGGGCGAGACAGTGGTGGGATTTGTAGGAGGTTTCAGTAGCAAACTTGGCTATTTTATTATAACAAGATTCCATTTTGTTCAGATCATTCTGGCGTAGATTAGTAAGGATGGGAGAGGCATAGAGAAGGATGGATAAGAGATGAGTTCTTGCAATAGTAGCTTTGGTTTGTTTAGTTTTAAAGTGTTTGTTCCTCTAGAGATGTCCTAGTTTTTTATTAACTTTCTCAATGGGTTGTGCTATATGGCTGTCAAATTTGAGGTTATTGTCTATTTCTACACCTAACAGTTTAGCATGTGCAGTTGAAGTGATTTGAATGTTATCTTTGGAGTGAATGGTGAAAGTGTTGTTGGGGGGGCATGGCCTGGGCTGAAAATAATTAATTTAGTTATTTTGGGGTTAAGAATAAGTTTGATGTTTGCGAACCATGTTTCGGCTAGAGTAAAAGTGTTTTGGGTAAGGATTTGAAGTTCCTTTTAAGGTGGGGGTGGCACTTATAAGGGTGGTGTCATCTGTGTATTGTACTACTGATGCTGTGAGTGAGGAGGAATTGATTTGGTTGGTGAATAGTATGAACAACAGTGGGCCAAGGATGGATCCTTGAAGGACACCTATGGATACTGGTAGCAAGTGGGGACAGCTGGTCATGCCATAGAACGGCCTGCTGTCGACCAGATAATTAGCTAGTAAACCATGATATAGTGGAGGGGCTGCGGCTCAGGGAAGATAAAGTTTGGAGAAGAATGTTATGGTCTACTATGTCAAAGGCTTTAGATACATCTAAGAAGATGGAAGATACAAATAGTCCCTTGTTTCTATTGTGGTTAACTATATCTGTAAATGATAATAATGCTGTGGTGGTGCTGTGGGATTGTCTTAAAGCCATGCTGAGTTTTGCAGATTAAGTTGTTTTGTAAGAGGTACCAAAGTAGTTTGGAATGTACAACTCTCTCTAATATCTTGGATAGAGGTGAGAGTATTGCGACTGGGCGGTAGTTGGTGAGTTCTAAGGAGTTGCCTTCTTTGTGCAGTGGAATAATGGGTGATGTTTTCCACAGGGTGGGGACTTTGAATTCTGCAAGTGACCTGTTTATGAAGATGGACACGGGATAGGCTATGGCGTCTGCTGCTATCTGAAGGAATTCGGCTGGTAGGGTGTCAGCAGCTAGTGTGGTTGGTTTGAGTTTCTTAAGGAGCTTTTAAATAATGTTAGTGTGTACAGGGTGTAGGGAAAAGTTGGTGGTATTATTTTGAGTAGTAGGGTGGGTTTTGCTAGCACTTGGTATAGGGATGCTAGTGGTACTGAGGGCATTGGTAAGGGTTTCGGTAAATAACTTGTTAAATTGTGTGGGTATGTTGTCATGGTTGTTTGGTAGTACTGGGGTTGGGGTGGTGGCTTTACCTGGGTGGATTATGCCATTAATTGTAGCCCAAAATTTCTTAGGGTTGTTGACATATTTTTCCTGCATGTTTCTGTAGTAGTTACTTTTGTCTAGTTTGATTAGTTTTTTGGCTTTGTTTCAAAGTTCTTAGTAGGTTTGCCTTAGATTACTGGTTTTGTTCTTTTGATATTGACTCCAGGCCTGATCCCTCTCTTTCATTGTAGTCTTAGTATCTTTAGTTAGCTTTAGATATTTGTCATGTTGTCTGCTGTTGTTGGTGTGGTAGTGTAGGTTTAGGTTTCTGGAACAGGTGTTTGCTTTACCACTCGTTCTGTTTAGGTGAAGGAGTTCAAAGAGTTCTGGGTCATTCATCAGAAAGCTAAGCAAAGATTATCTCTCAGGACTCCATATGACACTGAGTATAACAAAAGGGGTTTTAGTCAATTACAATAGCTAATGGTTCTGAGACCTGAAATCTTTTGATGACAAAGACCGCTACTAAAAGTTTTAGCTCAGTCTTAAAGAATAAAGGAAAAACTTTATTTATATATATTTTTGTTATCAATTTCATGCATACAGTACTCTGACATTACATTGCTTTCAATAAATTATTATTTTGTAAATATTTTATACTAAAGAGTTTCATGTGAACATTTCACAAATATGGCTTTTTAAAACACAGACCACCTGTGCTTAAGATTTTTTAGCCTTCAAGTTTGTAACATTCGGTATTAGTACACACTATCTAACAGACATGCTTGCAAAGACTCATCCCCCAGCTTGAGATGGCCAGAGTGCACTGTTGATTAATCTGGTTTCACAGATACCTGACAAAATTTACTAACTTTTAACATAACATAACATCTCTTAACTCCTTTAGCACTTACTTTCGCCTTCAATTATCTGTCAGTATACTACAGTTTTCAGATAGAGATAATGCAATTGTAAGATACTTGTAATAAAAAGCTACTACTTATGTGAAACTATATCTTATATAATTGTGCATCTGTTTTGCAGTTTTTTTTTTGACATAAATATATTCTAAACATTTTATTTGGCTCATTTGTGAAGAAACTGCAAGTTAACATGTATTTTGAAAGAATAAACATGAAACATAATAACTTTTCATAACACTGGTCTAAGTACATAACAAGGTACAGGCAGATGGGTGTTTTATATTTAACAATGGGCCTAAAAAGGGATGAAAAAAGTGGGACTATAACTTCTCTAGACTTTGAAGAAACACCATAAGGATAAGTCATTGAATGTACAATAATTTTCTAACCACCACAGGGAAGTGATGGTCACAGGAGGGTCTATTATCAACATATGTACCAAAATGTGACTGCGTAAAGTTTATGCAGAATGTTATCTATATAGTAAGCCACAGGGATGCTAGATGTATGAAATAAATGATGCTGCATTTCTTATCATTAAGGAATGCACATAATTAATACACCATACTGGAGAAGTTGAGTATCAGAATGAGATTGTTTTTATGACCCTCTTCCCATGTGCAATCATCAATAAATCTGGTCTGCCATAACTTCTTGATACTGAGATTTATGTCAAAGAAATATATTCTAAAGCTGAGGGGCCCATGACAGTGCTCTGTGGGGCACCTTGGGTAGCATTATTCTGAATAGGACAAATACCCTAAACTTTAATGGTAGGGTTTCTGTCAGACAGCCAATTACCTGTCTAGTGAAATTTGTATGAATTAATGTTGAGTTGGGATAACAGCATCAAAGCTCTTGACAAGGTACATATAAGCATTATGGACAATATGTTCCTTTTTCATGGCCTATAACTCAACTAACTTAGTAACATTATTAACTATAGTAGTGACTGAAAGAAGGTTTTTAACACTTTCACAAATATCACACGGATTCTGCTGAATGATGCTTAATATCTGCAGTACTATTATGGTGACGTCTGTGTCCCATTCAAGATAGCAGTACGTGAAAGGCACTAAAGTTGCAATATCCATAACATACTGAATATTACAAATTTGTTCATGAGATGGGTCATTTGGTTTCTCAGGTCCTTTACAGGGGTGATCCAGGTGCAAGTGACTTCCTCAGAGTCACATAGTAGACAAATGAGGGCTGCAGGAATCAAATCCTGTACCACAGAAACTACAGCTCAGGGACTTAACCCCCTGTGTTAACTTCTCAATAAGCAGCTTAAGTTTGAGAAAACTATTTCAACTAAATATGCAAGGCAAATGCATGCATTACTTATTCAACTTAAAAGAATTTTCTTACTTTTAAATCATTTTGAATCTGAGCTCCAGGAAGTAGTTGTCCAGCCTGCAAGCACACAGAAATCTAGCATTTCATTAACTGAATGCTGTCAAGTATAAATGAGTTAATCATCCAGCAAAAACAATACCACATTATATCTCCTTTAGAGAGAAAGTTCCGGTAGGAAAAACAGAGATGAGACTTGTAGAAAATCCCAATGAAATCAGCAAAAGCATTTGTCATAGCATATATTTAACACAAGGAAACATAGATTATTGAAATGGCAGCTTTTGTTTAATACAGAGAGTCAGACGTATGTTTCATAAGAGGAAAACAGAGAGAGAGAGAGAGAGAGAGAGAGAGAGTACAACAGGCGATGAGTTACTAATAAGATAGCATGATAACAGGTTACTTTGAGGTTATTCATTCTGGAAATCTAAGTACAGGTATTCAGTGTGAGAAGGAAAGACTGAGGATAAGGAAGATGATAGAATGTGCTGGTAAAGGTACAATCTGTAGAAGTAAGAAAGTTATTGCCTATAGTTTGGAATATTGTGAGCAATTTAGAAATCCTATTATTTCTTCAGTTTCTCCAGCCAAAACAAGTATGTGGCAGCATGGAACAGAAAATTAATCTGTAGGGTGAAAACAGGCTTTGCCTTGTACATCGGCATTTCATGTTTTTGCTCAGGACATTTTTAAACCCCCACACCCCTTCCCACAGAACTGAGGTTGATAGATTCTCTACCGTTACCCAGCTGGCAGCTGGCACATTTGTCCTCCTGTAGGAGGAGCTGCAAATATCTTAGCAAAACAACACCCCTATGGCCCATTCATTCCTGCCTGTGAATCCCCTGTGGGCTCAGCTGCTCCACTGTGAGAGTCAAGTGTTAGGGAGCAGGAGAACCTGCTGGTCATACGGGGTGGCAAACCCTTCCCCTATAGCACCCCATTCCCAGTGGAGGCCCTTCTGACATAACTCTACACGCTATACTCTGCATTCCCTTGAGCTTGTTAGGCTCAAAATGCATGAGATGAGCACCTATTGGTCCTGCGAGATATAACCAATGGCGGCTCGTGGCATCGGACTGCAGGACTGCAGCCCTCCCAGCTGTGTAAAGAAAAAGAAAAGCACAACACTTAAACAATTTTTTTTTTTAATTATAAAAATTGACTGATCTGCATAAAAAAATGAGTCTGACTGACTCGCGAAGTCTCGGAACTCGAACTGCACATGCGTGTTGCTTAGCGAGTTCCGTGTTTTATTTATTTATTTTTTTTCCTCAGCTGGTTGCTGCCTGGACTGTTTCTGGCTACTGTAAAGGTAGTCCAGAGTATAGGGAGTTCTGCATCAGTGCGTGATGCCCAGAAGTCTGTGCGGTAACCGCACAGTAAAGTGGAAGGGAGGCGGACTGCCATGTACGCAGGCACATATGTGATATAAATGGCAGGGTGACTACTGATTGGTTCTTGCTCTCTTTTGGAAAAAGATAGCAAGAAACAATCAGTATTAACACCCATTGCAGGACAGGGCAGGTACATTTTTGAATAGGAGAACACTAATTGTATTAGTACTCTCTCTCTCTCTTCTTCTTTCAGAGTAGACTTTGCTTGTTTGCTACCGTACGCAGATGCTAGTGCCAAGTGAAGTGCTATATTTGCTTGATTGCTCAATTTAATTGGCAGATAATAGAATATTTGATTTTTGATTCCTGACTTTCTTAGTTTCTTTAGTTTGGGTGCTTCACTACTTCTGCTTACTATACTGGTGGGGTTAATTACTACTGCACTTGCTATGGGGAAACGAAGATTTCTGGAGTGCTGGATTGGATTGCCAAGTCTGTCAGCCAGCTAAAAATGCCTTTTGCTGTTCATGACGGTTGGAAACAAAACACGGACAGTGACAGTGACAGTCAAAATGAACCAAACACTCTTCATCATTTATTTTTTGAGGTAAGGTAAGTCAGCGTTTTATATTTTTATATATTATATTATCTAATCTGACTGCCATGCCATTACAGCCAGCCAGCCCTCTAGTTTCTGATTTGCTGATTTGCAGTGTACTGTAACCGTACCGTACCCTTTCCCATGGCTGCACTTATGGGAGGAGAGAGAAATTGTCTGTGAGTTTTTGGATGCAGAGACAGTTGATTTTGGATGCAAGTTTTTTTCATATGGAAGTTAAGGGGCTGATCAAGCCAAACGCCTGTGTATTTAAGAAAGTGGTTATCTCAATAAGGTTGTTGGGTAACTTTGGTTGGTCTGTGATGTGGAGGGGGTTGGGCATTTAGTGTTTTGTTCGCACCAAAGACCATGGATATTTTTAGCAATGAAGTTTGGTTCTGTTGAGCCCATTTGTTTTTTTCTAAGATGTCTGTTTGGAGTTGCGTTTGTATTGATCATGGACTGGATCTAAAGATTTCCATGTTGTCATCATATTGAAGAAGTTAAAGATGGAATACGTTGAAAGGTAGTTTATTGAAGAAGGGTAGAGATGCCAGGATTTTAACCCTGTGGCCCACCTGGTTGTGTGGGGGTAGACGAGAGAAAAGAGACAATTTTTTTGGAATGCTCTGTTAGTGAGGAAGGTGTTGAGCCAGTGAATACTTTATGTGCTGATATTAATGTGTATTAGGTGGTTATGGAGACTAGAGTGACCGATATGTGTCAAAATCCAAGGCTAACTCAATGAATACACTGTTACTTCTATGCATGTTGGTTAAGAAGTTGTCATTCAGGGTCCAGAGTGAAGTGATTGTACGCCTCCCTGATGAAAATGCATGCTGTTTGTGGGAGGTAGATAGTGAGTTAGTTACAGACAAGCTTTTTAGCATTGATTTTGCCTATATGGAGAAAGGTCTGAATTGACTGGTGCTGTTGGTCTTGGTTCCTTTGGGACTGACATAAAAAAGTACAGATTTTCAAATTGTGGGTGTGGTGTCTGTTGTGAGGTAGAGGTTATAGATATGGGCTAGAGGCCTAACTATTTTGGCTCTGCAGTGGTATATGAGTCATGGGCAGAGGTTGTTGATCTCAGTGCATGAATCAATTGGAATTTGTTCTAATAAGAGCAAGATTTGGTATTAAATTCAGGGTAAGATATCTGCTTCATCCATAATAGATCTCTTTGTTAGTGGAAATATATATATTTTTTTCATTTGAAGGACAGTGTACATATTTTGCATTTCATTTAAGAATAGAAAGCATCAATCCTGCAAATTGCAATTTTTGGGGCAGAATGGATGGGCCCTGCACTGTGCCACTGTGTAATTACTGTACCTATTCTGTTTTGTTGTTTTCGTACATTTAGATGTATTTATTTTGTTTTATTTATTTTTACATTTGTTAACTGGGTTATTCTGTTTGGGTTCTTAGAAGCCCTTTTTCAGAGACCCAAAGAGAAAAGCTCCCAAAAAAATGTTTAAGTAAACAAATAGTAAGAACAAAGATAATAAACAAAGATTACATTTTAAGTATACATACTTCTGAAGTAAGTACATAACATGCAATAAAGGAATATATAGAATGGATAGAAATACAATACTATATATATATATATATATATATATATATATATATATATATATATATATATATATATATGGAAATTTCCACATAGTATGGCAAGAAACTAAGCAGAAATATGGTAAGACTAATGTCAATACATTGCTGGAGACTGAGATGTAGGATTATTTTCTACTGAAAGTTCAAGAGCCCTCTGCACATATGCCAAGACCTTGTGAGGCATTGTGTCTAAAGAGTCCTATCCATAGGCATACAGGATCTGCATAACATAACCGCATACACCACAGCAAATTTTACATATTTATTTATTCTCATTAATCCAATTTGCCCCATTTGGCACTGTTTATTTGTAGGAGAGAGCCAATATTGCATTCATGATTTGAGGAAACTTAGCCAAAACACCAGGGTAGTTCCTCTACACTTTGAAAAGTGCTATTCGATATCGCCTGTTTAACTGTGATGTCAGTTGCTCTTGTAAGTTTTTTTTTCTCTAGTTTGGGTGTGTGTTAAATAGGATCATAGGAGGTTACTAGGCTAATGCCCACCTTACAAGCCTAGCCAAGAGTTTATCCCCAAAAAGAAACCTCAGTCAGTACCTGTCGCCACTGTCAATGAGGGATACTAGTGGAAGTTGGAAAGCAAAATGTACATTAAGTAACATAAGGGAAATCATTAAAGACTGAAGTTAGAAAGTAATGACAGTCATTGGAGTTTCAGACTTCATATACCCTTCAGAAAATTCATGCTAATGCAAAATCTGTTGTTCTATCAACTTTGTATGTTTGTAAGAGCAATATTTAAAAATTGTCCCTATTTTTTCGTCCTTCTTTGTCCCGATTTTATACATGGTTTTGTCCACATTTCTTGCTCAGAGGTTGAGAGGTATGCTGCAAGATGTATATTGTTGAATGAATCTGATGTAGGCTAAAATCTGCAGATCGTAAGTAACCTTAAATAAATGCGCACAAGACAGAGAGATGTTTTATGCTGGCTAATGCAAGGTGAAATACACAGAAGGTGTAACTGGGCTAGGTATACATACAAACATACAGAATGAAACTCTGTGTACTGTAGACTGCAGAGTGAAAGCATATGTGTGCATTGTATGTATGGCAATGTGGATTTTATTTTACTCCTTTTACCTTAGCACTGCAGAGATGTTTGTTATCTTACTATACCGTATGTATGTTATGTATATATATATATATCTTTGTTAGTTAGATCTTTTCTCCCTGGGCCTCATTGAAAAGGGGTTTTATTGCTCAGTCAGATTTTCCCAGTAATCAAATGCAATAAATTTCCATATAGCAGCTACACAGCTTACTCATGTCTTGGAAAGGAATACAAATGCTAAACGGAGCATGGACAGGGTAGGTAGGAATCTTAACTGTCCAATGGAAAGGAAGGTCAAATTGCAATCTGTTGTTGACCATGCTATACTATACTGTAAGTAGGCAATACGAGGTCAAGAATAGTTAGAGTTTTTTGAGTCTCGAGGAATGATACCCTTAAAAGAAAAAGTACCTTTAATCCCCCTTTGAACCCACAATTAAAAAATTTTGAGGTGATGATGGAAAAGAAAATTAGGAAGGAACTTGCTAAGAATTGGACAGTCCCTAACCTAACCAAAGATGAAAGGGATTTATTATACTATTTAACTAATGACTTGGATATTAGGTTAATAAAACCTGATAAAGGTGGAGGGACTGTATTGATGGATCAGGTGTTTTATGAATCCAAGATGTTGGAGGTATTGGAAAACAATGAAAGATATGAAAGAGTGTCCCTAAATGAAATTAATATCGGTAATAAAAAGATTTGGTTGGCCTTGAATGATCTAGTGTTAGAAGGATCAATTGACTTAAATACTTTCAAATTTTTAAAGGTGGATAAGCCTAGAGTACCTACAACTTTTGGGTTGCCGAAAGTCCACAAAAGTGTGGACAATCCACCAATGAGACCAATCGTGGCATCTGAAGGTTCGGTTACTGCCCCATTAGCGAAATGGTTGGATGAGAAATTGAAAGATGTATTGAAGGCAGGGCCTGGTATTGTTAAAGATTCATGGGACCTTTTACAAAACTTGAAAAAAGAAGTTTTTGATAAAAATATTACCTTCATTACCATAGACATAGTGGACCTTTTTTCCTCTATCCCACAAGATGAAGGTATGCAGTGGTTTGAGGAAGCCCTGGTTAGTTATGGGGAATTTAATAATAATGAGTTTTATTTGATTTTGACCCTTATGGAACTAGTATTGAGCAATAATTTTTTGCATTATGAAGGTGAATTTTTCAAACAGATAAAGGGAGTAGCAATGGGGGCAAGATGTGCCCCCATTTATGCTAACATTATTCTTTCAGCGTGGGAAAACAAATATATTTTAAACTCCCCTTTTGTAAAGTGTTGGAAGTTATACAAACGTTTCCTAGATGACGTGTTTCCTTTGGGTGGGGACGGATGATGATTTTGGAGCTTTTTTTGATTATATAGGCCATTCAACAAATTTTTTGAAATTCACTTATGTGAAGGACAAAACCCATTTAAAATACTTGGATATTTACATAGGTAAAGGTGAAGAGAATTTTTTCTCTAAAGTATATAGAAAAGAGAGTTATTCAAATTCATATTTGGCCTATAATAGTGCACACCCCCATCACCAAAAGAAGGGCATCATTAAAGGACAGTTTGTAAGAGGCAGCCGTATGACGTCAAGAGATTCTGATTTTTGGGATGAATGTGGAAAATTAAGAGGGATGTTCTTGGCTAGGGGTTACCCCCAAAAACTTATTGATGAAGTTGAAGAAGAAGTAAGAAGGGGAAGAACTGGTAAATTTAAACCCATACTAGGGGTGATAAAGTGGCAGGATCAAGAAATTAAATATGAAAAATATGAAGGTAAAAATAATCTTGTAATGGATTTTAGTGGTGAAGCCTTGAAAATTAAAAATATGACAGAAAATGAATGGATAAAATTTGGGGAAATTTCCGACCTGGAGTGTTTGTTCTCTACTCCTCTGAAGTATACTTATAGGAAGGGGAAAAGTCTTAAAAACTTTTTTGAAAGTAAACATCAAAAGTACAAAATCAAAGAGGGGAGGGTTGGGACACATAGATGTGGAAGATGCAACCAATGTAGCTATGTCTTCTCCAAGGACAGCCTATATATTAAGAGTAGGGATAGTTTGATTCAAAGCAAACAGTATGCAAATTGCCAGACAAGTGGGATTATATATTTAGCTTTCTGCAAAATATGTGATGCATTCTATATAGGAAAATCTGAGAGAAAATTAAGGAATAGAATATATGAGCACTATTATGACATTAAGAATAAGTGTATCAACAATGCCCTATATAGACATAAAGTGAACTGCGAGCAAGCCTCTTTCACTTTTTTTGTGCTGGAAGTTGTAAATAAAGATATAAGAGGTGGCCCTTGGGAAACATCTATAGAGTATAGGGAACTCTTATGGCAATTGCACTTAGAGGCTAATAAACCACCTGGGTTGAATGACACTATATCCATAGCCCCTGTATTAAAAATGAGAGCGGCTAAGCTATGAAGAATCTTATAGAAGATTTTTTTCCCTTTTATCAGTAGATGGCGCTGTTTTTAAACTTTTATAAAATTTTAAGGTTCATACAAAAATGTGTTTTTAGTATGTATGAAATTAAGAACTTTTACTAGTTTTCTTAAAAACGCTTAGAAGTAGTAGATGTGTATTTATTTAATTCTAATAAAAGATAGTATTTATGTAAAAGGATATTTTAGAAAATGTTCTATATTGTAAGATGGTTTTTAAAGGAATGTATGTAACTAATTGATTGTTAAATGGTTCATTAATTAATTAAGACTGTTAGGATGAGTATTTAAGGGTGTAAGTTAGACATTGAAATGATTCTGCCTTATCTGAGAAAGTGTCGTAAACGAAAACGCAGTGTGGATATTCAGCGTTTATGTGATTTGTTTTATGGAGTGTTCCTGGTGTTGCTTCGAACTTGTTTGTGTGGATTAAAGTGTTGGTGAAGTTTTTGGAAAGAGCCTTATTTCCTACACGAGTTTGACTTTATTTGTATCCTGTAAGTAGGCAATACGAGGTCAGGAATAGTTAGAGTTTTTTGAGTCTGTCCATATATAGGACAAGTGTTTTAGGCCTAGGATCCTCTTTGTGAGGATCTCTAGTTGTTTTATGTACCCTATCTTCTGCCTGCTCCTTTTGCACTGCCTTCTCAGTTCTGCAAGAAACAGCTTCTTCATCAAGGATAATTGTAAACTGTTTTATTGATGCTTAACCCTATCTGTACTGGCTAGCACTGAATATTAAGCTAGTCCCAGTAATGCTGGCATAACAAGGAATATGTGTCCATTTTAGATGATGTTAGGCCAATTAAGTGATATCATCTTGAAAGTCAGTCATCCACAGTATTTGTATGCCAGTGAGGCAAGATGATTAGGTTGGTTTGGACATGTGCTGAGGAAGGGATACTGGGTATATTGGGAAAAGTATGATAAGGATGAAGCTGCCAGCCTGGTAAGAGAAAAAGAGGAAGGCCTAAAATAAGGTTTATGGATGTGGTGAGAGAGGACATGCAGGTGGTTGGTGTGACTGCGCAAGATGCAGAGGACAGGAAGAAATTGGAAATGTATCTGCCATGGCAACCCCTAATGGGAATAGCCGAAAGAAAACACTACAAGCACTTATTTGGAACCAGGTGAGGTCACGTGAATAGTGTTTGCTTGGGAAACTTTAAAACATTCCATTTTGAGCCTCCATGAAAAAGGTGGGGGCGGGGGAAGAAATCCAGTATGACCTGATGTGTTCCAGAACAGACCACAGCTTCTCATCAGGTGCAGAAACCAAGTACAAAGTACTGTTTGCAGCATACTGCAGAGGTAAGTCTTCAACCTATATATACATGTACCAATGTGTGCTGTGTAGAGTATTTAGCATGTGCCATAGTGACCTGAGCATTTATTTCATGTAAATTAGTAAGCATGTCCAGCATTGATCCCACTGCACCATAGCTCCAGCCCTTTTAGTTTGCCACACTCCTTCCCATTGGCCCCACCCATTCAGCTGTCTCCTGCAGCCCTCCTTTGATTTGAAGTCACCAGCCGCCACTATATAACTCATGTAGAGAGATAGAGCTCTTCTCTCCCTCCCCCTAGGATGGAGGAACCAGCCAGTCACTCCTATCTACCTGTGCCAATGCCTACAGACCTCCAAGGAATTATCAGTCACAGGTCATCTGTGACATAATCAATGCTTACTCCATGTCTCAGAGGTTTTAGATCAGGATTTATATCTGTTATAGACTTATAAACATTAAAAAATATCTATGGACTAAGATTAATTGATTCCTGTACGCATATTCATTTGACTTACAAATTAAGGTAAATTAACATATTGAATATTTTTATATGATATGGTCATTGCAGAATATAGCAGTTGTTACTCAGTAATAATAATTAATTTGATAGCATTCCACAGAAATATTATATATTGACTAATGCTGTTATATGCAGCAATACTATAGCTTGTCTTTTTTCAAGTATTGTTTTCATTTACAGTATGAGAAAATGCACACAATAACACACAGCTATTGGGATTTAATGACATAAACACATCTTAATAATGACACATAACCCAAGTGACCCTATGAATGGTGATCTCTCTCTCTCTGTCTAAAAATTATATTGATATAGCCTGCGCTCACACGGGCACACACACACACACACACACACACACACACACACACACACACACACACACACACACACACACACACACACACACACACACATCTCTATCTATCTATCTATCTATCTATCTATCTATCTATCTATCTATCTATCTATCTGTCTATCTATCTATGTGTACATGTTTTTATTTTTAAGCTTTACAAACAGTCAAGTCCCAGTTTCTAATCAGTCATGTACTGTATGTCACAAAGCTAACTTTGAAAAGTACAGTTACATAGTGACAAGACACATTAGAGCTGTGAGTTAACTTGTTTCAGCCTTTCAAATATGTACTTTGTAGAATTTAATTCCATCATTTACCCACAGCATCTATTATCTAAGAGTAATCAAGAGATAATAATAAGCAATTACTGAACAGCAACTCTGGAAAAAATATTAAAAAAAAATAAAATTCAGTAGCAGTATTTAGTACAGGTTTAACAATTTTGCAGTGAAAAATAATTTATTGATTCTGTAAAGTAATCCCATACACTACTGCAAGCCCATTTTTATATGATATATTCTTCCTCTACATTTGGTGCACTCCCATGTAATTATCTGCATCTGGTTAAAAAAATAGCAGATGGACCATACACACTTCTACATTATTCTCACTCTGCAGTTGCTTTATACTGACAGCAATGAATGCTAGCTTACTTAAATTCTTATTTGTAAATTTCTTCTGCAAGTGTCCATCTCTATTCTGTTGTAAAGTCACTGGTTAATTTCTACTTATGGATGATGGTTTTCTCTGCAGCTACTATTATTATAAGAAGCAGGTCAAATTACAGGATTGCAAGTTGTCCATCCTGTTATGATTTCTAGACAAAACCTTAGGAATCAGACTAAACAGATGCACACTCCATCATTCAACATACCAAATGGAGATGTACCTAAATTTCTTTCAGCACGTTGCATGACAAGGAAATGCACTCAGAGGCCCTTGCACCTGACCTTCCATGCCTTCAGCAAATGCATTCCTATCTGAAAATGTGAGAAAGATAAAGTGGCTTCAGAAGGAGTTTGTGAAGGCATTTCCATGTTCACTGCCTCCAAGCTTGGCAATATTTTGACATTCACAGGGATTTTAAGATCACCATTGTTTTTTTTTTTTTTTTTTTTTTTTTTTTTTTTACCTCGTTACTTGCAAAATCTGCTCTGCGTTCTACCTGGGGAAAACCGAACGCCATTTAAAAGAACGAATATATGAGCATTTATATGTAATTACTAAGGGAGTAGTAACAAATGCTTTGGCGAAACACATTGTTGAAAACCAAACTCACAGTTTTTTATTCACTGTTGTACAAAAGATAGATTTGAATCCTAGGGGTGGACCATGGCACCTTAAACTAGAAGAATATGAGTTGTTGTGGCAACTCAAAACCTATGCCCATGTCCACCCAGGAATCAAGGAAACGTGCTCCATAAAATGTTTATTAAAGTTAAGAGCTCTTATGAGATGAAGTAGATGATTTTATATAGCAAAGAAGTTTAATTTATGTTTATTTTTTAAAAAACATATTTTTTTAAAAACATTCTAATTATATAACAAGGTTTTTTTGATATTTAGCTGGTGTTAATTAAGGATGTAAATTCTATTCTAACATTTGGAAAGCAAATATTGAGTTTGGTGTATGTAGTAGATCTTTTCAGCCATCTCAGTTTGTGTTTTAATGTTTGGCCAAGTTTATAATCGAACATAATTATTGTATTTATTAGTTTCAAGTTTTTTATTATGAAGTTTAAATTGTATAGGGTTGTTTATTTAATTTAGTCAATTATTTAATTATTCTATTAATTAAAATTAGTGGGAGTATATATTACTGAAGTAAATGCAACAGGTTTGTCTGAAGAAGTGCATGTATCTCATTGCATGAAAGCGCTAACAAACAGTAAAGCATTTTGGATTTATTCTTCGACTAGCGTTATTTGTTGGTTCCACTTTGGCGTATTTTTCCTGGTTGTGTTTGTTCTGTTTTTCGTTTTTTCATGTTGTTTTAAACACTTCATGTTTTTATAAGTAAACGTTGGTTTGTTGCCCACTAATTCTCTAGTTTTATTGTCCACCAAAAGAATATTCCAATTGGCTGCTATTGCTTGTTTTATTTTATCTATATTACTACAGTAAGGAAGGATTATAGATTCTGATCTTTTCAAACTAGTTTTATGAAAAGAATCCAATCCTCTGCTTGAATAATAAGGTTTGGCCCTAGTTTCTCTTAACTTTGCTACTTCGGCATATTTAATGTTAATGAGTCCTTCTTCGTAACCCCTAGCTAACAAGCCTCGTTTCAATCTATCAAGTTCTTCTTGTAATTTAGTATCTTCACAGCATAGTCTTGATGTTCGGATAGCTTGTCCGTTTACTATATTACTAAAAATAGCTGGATTGTGCATGCTATCTCTGTATAGAAAGGCTGCCCTGTAACAAGGTTTCCTATATACAGTGGTTTTAAAATGGGGGCCTTCCCTATAAACGGTTGCATCTAAGTAATCAATACTTGATGCAGAATGTAGCATCGTAAATTTAAGATAGGGACTGCTGTTGTTAGCATATATATGGAAAGAGGTAAGCGTATCTACATCACCTTTACATAAAAAGAAACGATCATCTACGAAACACCTGTAGAAAATTATGTGATCTTGTCCCAATAAATAACTTTTCTCTCAGGCTACCATAACCTGCTCTATGCATTATAGACCAGTTTCACTAGGAATTGTCTGTGTGTAAATCATGTCATACCTTTAACATATGATGGTTTCTTGAAGCTAAGCTTCACCAGTGTGAATTTTCTCGGTTTATCAAAAACATCCTATATTTGTTATGAGATACCAACCCACATACACTCAGAAAAAAGCCTTGTTTGAGAAATCCAGGCTGCTTCATTTCTACTGCAACCATACATCTTTGTCGCCAGCCACAGGGTCATACAACAAGACCAGACCACTTATCACAGAAAAACATTACTCACTGGACTGTCTTCAGCAAACCTCATACATTAAATGATTTGCAGTTTCCCAGTGTTACACATTTAGGAGCACAAACAAGGACTTATAAAGTTGACTGTAGTTAATACATATTTATCAGTTTGTGACAGATGTCTAGACATTATATATATTATTTACACGTCTCCAACATCCCAACATAAAAGAACATCAAGAACTTATTCATTCTAGGCCTGTTTACTAAGGAGGAAAATATAAACAAAATAGCAATCAAATACTTAAATGGCATGTCCAGTAGCACTATATGGCATAACATTGCCAAAACTGAACATGCACACACACACACACACACACACACACACACACACACACACACACACACACACACACACACACACATGCTCACATACTCATGTAGACCTGTACACACAAACACATACATGCACGAGCACACACACACACACACACACACACACACACACACACACACACACACACACACACATACACACATGCTCCCATACTCATGTGGACCTCTACACACAAAAACATACATGCACGAGCACACACACACACACACACACACACACACACACACACACACACACACACACACACACACACACACACACACACACACACACACACACACACTGCATGTCCAGCTGCAGTCAGCTTGTTATCTAAATCGTAACCATTTTGCACTCATTTCAAGAGCTATATCTTATAGCAAACATTCACAGTCATAAGCAACTGGTTAAAGGACAGTGCAATCACAGATGGAATGCTATTTCCATATATAATTGTTAATGTATATGGCAAAGGGAACTTCCCTGACTTATAGCAACAGTATCAATGCAACTATGTATGTGACAAAGGTAGACCAAAAATTAGCATAAACTTTATTACTCGCTTTCATCAGAGACTTCTTCAGAAAAAAGAGATACATTAACTCACTAACAATACAAGTTTAAATAATTAGAATGAAGCAATAAAAATGCACTTCAATTATGACATCATTAAAAGAAATGAACAAAGTAAAAATACATAAAAAAATGACCAATATCACAAAACTATTTTTTAACATACACCCTACGGTATTGTAAAAAATATTTAATATTCACAGCTTCATTTAATCCAAGTTCTTTATCAGAATTTAATGTTATTTGCCAAAAGGCTTCTCTTTGTTCTAATAGATTTTAAAATCACCACCCCTCATATCCAGTTCCTTTTGTTCCAGTACTGAAAACATAAATTTGTTGTACTGAGGGCATCTAAGTGTATGCTTACAAAAAGCATTTTAAACATCTTTCTTTTTTATATAGTAATAATGCTCCCTTATTCTAATATGTAATGTATGAGTGATCATCTCAATGTAAAAGGCACCACAGTGGGAACACATCTCAATGTAAACCAACCCTTTACTTTTACAATTGAAATGACCAGGGACTTTGATAGTGTAAGGCAAGTGCGCTAAACTTATATATGGTCCTTTCAAAATATACCTACAGGTGTTACAGCAACCACATTTAAACATGCCTAGGGCTCTACTACAGTTAGTTAACCTGTTTCCAGTTGATACTTCAGTTTTTTCAAATGAAAAGTTTAAATTACAATATTTCTTAAAAACAAAAAAAAAAAGTCTAATTCCAATGACTATAAAAAGGTCTTGGTTTCCTTCCAAAATTTTCCAGTTTTCCTTAATAATGTTTTGAATGAGCACTGAATTAACTGTCATGTCCAAATTGCAGTATGTATGTCCTTTGTTGGTTTTATTACTAATATTATTAACAAATGGAACAACAAAAATAGGAGGATAATGGGACATCCTTTTGCTAATAACAAAGTCATCTGTGTTTCATAACTGAACTCCTTGATATCCCCTTTCAAGAAATAAATGAATAATAAATTCTACTTCATCTAAAAAAAGGTGAATGTTCACTAGTCATACGGCTTTCTCTTATGAACTGCCTCTTTGAATATTTTTCTTCATAAAAGAAGGATGTAAACTCTGGTAATGTAAGTAACTATTTGTAAAGTGTCTATATTACGTTATTGAATACTCATGTATTCGAAAACATAATAGTCAACCCGTAAATGTCCAAAATGTCAAACGTCAAAGATTTCAATGGAGATCTCTGTACAATGTGGAAATGGAAGTTTTCCATTGTCTGCACTGTATGGTGTTCTCAGAGTTGGTATATTTAAGTAGCGGGGGGTGTGGGGGGTGCAGGGGGGCTTGCCCCCTGCTTACTGCGTTTAAATGGTTTGTTTGGTTGAGTTTTTGTATTTTTTTCTACTTGTTCGATGTTTGACATTTTCAACATTTATGGGTAGACTATTATGTTTTCGAAAACATGTGTATTCAATAGCGTACTACAGACCCTTTGTAAATGTGCCCTTATGATGTATTCGACTGACAAACCTATTCAAGCACAAATCCCATTTTAAATTAACATCTAAAAAATTGACTTTCAACCCCACATGTCCAAGAGTGAATTTCAAAAACTCAGAGCCCTGGTTTAAGGCTCCTACAAACTCATGGACTCTATCTAAATTACCTTCTATTACAAAAAATAAGTCGTTCATGAATCTTTTGTAAATAAAAACCTGGAACTGGTTGAAAAAAACTATGCAAAATCTGGTACTCCCACCAACCCATTATCATATTGGCAAAAGAGGGAGCAGTGGTGGACTCCATCGCTACCCCATTAATCTGTCTACAAATCTTTTTATTAAACATAAAATAATTATTGTTTAATAAAATTTCCAGCAATTCACAGTAGAAATTAACTTGATCATTAGAAAACTCAGAAAATCTGTTTAAAAACTAACATATTCCACTCCAGTACTGTGCGGAATACAAGTAAATAAAGATACCACATCTACTGTGAATAAAATGTATTTACTTGGGTCAAACACAACACTTGCTGAAAAATTTCGAAAACAATTCAAAATATTCCATGAGTCTTTAAGGTAAGAGTCCAGTTTAAATATTAAAGGCTTGAAAAAGTAGTCAACCATCAATGAAACACCTTTAGTTGGGGGCAGATACAATGGGTCTAAAAGGGGGTGGGGTTTGTTTGATTTTTGTGAATCTTTAGAATTCCAAACAAACCCCCAGTCTGGGGTTTTCAATGTTACAAAAATCATACATAGAGTTGTCCAAATTACCATTAAAAAAATTCTGAAATAAGAATGAATAAATCATCCTGTAACTACTGTTAACATTTAAATTCACTTGCTCATACTCTTGCACATTGTTTAGTATGTTTTCAATATTGTTAACATAACTTTCAGTGGCCATTATTGCAAGAGTTCCCCCATTCTCACTTTTCATAATTCTTATTTTCTCATTATTCAATAGTTCATATAAAACCTTCCATGGTGGTGCAGCGGTTAGCATTGCCACCTCATAGCAAGAGGTTCTCCGGTTTGATCCTCAGCTGGGGTGCCTTCTGTGCAGAGTCTGCATGCACTAACTGTGGTTGTGTGGGTTTCCTCTGGGTGCTCCGGTTTTCTCCCACATCCCAAAGACATGCTGTAGGTGGATTGGACACTCTAAATTAGCCCTAGGTGTGAGTGTGTGTGTGTGTGTGTGTGTGTGTGTGTGTGTGTGTGTGTGTGTGTGTGTGTGTGTGTGTGTGTGTGTGTGTGTGTGTGTGTGCGTGCCTTCTGTGGAAGGTTGGGGGCTGGGCTGGCAACTCAACACCGTAAAACTCCAATGCCAGTCATGAGTGGACACGTGATCTGCTGTGGCGACCTCTAACTGGGAAAAGCCGAAAGAAGGAGTAAGATTATAATACTTATTTATGTTTGTTAAATTATCATGATTCAACATCTCCCTTATCTGTCTTTCACAGTTTCAAATACTTTTAAATATGGGAAAGCATAGGATTAAAAGATGAAGGCTTAACAAAACAGCTGCTATTCATGTTAACATCTCTTAAAATGAAATTTCAATTCATAGACCTAATATATTTCTTCACGTCCAACAAAGAGTTACTTACATTGGCTTTTTTAGCTGGTATAAAATTCAAACCGAGTTTTAAAATTTTGCAATAGTTTTCATTCAGAACAAAACTAGATAAATTAATTACATTGTCAGCAACATTGTAATGTTCACTTAACTGTCCATGGAATAGTCTGAAGCCATTCTGTCCTTTTCTTTGCCATTCTGGTTCTGGGACCTTTCCCTTCCATTTCCGAGTTTACAAATACTTTCAGCCAAGCTCCTAAATCAGTGGTGTTACTAGTAGAGGCTGTCGCTGAAGTTTCAGGATAGGAAGCGGCAGCTGATGCTTCATGGCAAACCAGATCCACTACAGAGGTGAAGATTTTATCACTTCCTGAATTCAAATTGTGGTAATTAGCCATTGGAGGTCCCTGCACCTGTTCTTTTAAAGCAGAACTGACCCATTTTAGAGTTTTTACTTCTGGAACCACCACTATATTTGTCATTGGTATTAATTGCTGATTTAAGATTTTTAGCAACATTTTCAAACACAGGGTAAGCTAAATCATTCTCATAAGCTGTTACATCCCTTAACAGCTTAGAACTTTTACGTTTAATAACAGTCTCTTCATGCTTTTCATCTTCTTCTGAAATACTTCCATATTTTCTTTGTTCATCTATTTTATTATGAAAGTCATTTTGGATGCATTGATCAAGTTGAGTAATATTTTCTTTTACTTCTGCTAGCAAACCACTGTTATTGTCAATGAGCAATTTAAAAAAAATTAATACCAGGAGTATTAAAAAATACTTTCAAATTTTCATAAAAGGGATTTGTCAATTCTACACCATTGGGACACTTAAAAGAACCATATCCCTTTTGGAACTATTTTTAATTCAATACAACATTGAAAATATTTATTTTCCAAATCTAAACTCTTTTATTTTTTAAGCAATCTACTAAGGGTCTCACATTTCTCTCTGTAAAGTGTAAGTTCTGCAGTACTTACTGGTTTGAAAGGTTTGAAAATGTTGCTAAAAATGTTAAATCGGCAATTAATGCCAATAACAAATACAATGGTGGTTCCAGAAGTAAAACCTCTAAAATGGGTCTGTTCCACTTTAAGAGAACAGGTCAGGGACCTCCAATGGCTAATTATCACAATTTGAATTCAGGAAGTGATAAAAGCTTCACCTCTGTAGTGGATCTGGTTTGCCATGAAGCATCAGCTGACGCTTCCTATCCTGAGACTTCAGCAACAGCCTCTACTAGTAACACCACTGATTTAGGAGCTTGGCTGAAAGTTTTTTAAACTCGGAAATGGAAGGGAAAGGTCCTAGAACCAGAATGGCAAAGAAAAGGACAGAATGAATTCAGACTCTTCCATGGACAGTTAAGTGAACATTACAATGTTGCTGACAATGTAATTAATTTATCTAGTTTTGTTCTGAATGAAAACTATTGCAAAATTTTAAAACTTGGTTTGAATTTTATACCAGCTAAAAAAGCCAATATAAGTAACTCTTTGTTGGACGTGAAGAAATATATTAGGTCTATGAATTGAAATTTCATTTTAAGAGATGTTAACATGAATAGCAGCTGTTTTGTTAAGCCTTCATCTTTTAATCCTATGCTTTCCCATATTTAAAAGTATTTGAAACTGTGAAAGACAGATAAGGGAGATGTTGAATCATGATAATTTAACAAACATAAATAAGTATTTTAATCTTACTAAGGATGATAAAAAGGCTTTAACTGAACTAATGAATAATGAAAAAATAAGAATTATGAAGTGATAATGAGGGAACCCTTGTAATAATGGACACTGAACGTTATGTTTTGAAATTCACTCTTCGAGATGTAGGGCTGAAAGTCAATTTTTTAGATGTTAATTTAGAATGGGATTTGTGCTTGAATAGGTTTGTCAGTTGAATATAAAGTAAGGACACATTTACAAATAGTTACTTACATTACCAGAGTTTACACCCTTCTTTTATGAAGAAAAATATTCAAAGAGGCAGTTCATAAGAGCAAGCCATATGACTAGTGAAAACTCACATTTTTAGATGAAGTAGAATGTATTATTAATTTATTTCTTGAAAGGGGCTATCAAGAGGTTCAATTAAGAAACACAGATGAGTTTGTTATTAGCAAAAGGATGTCCCATTATCCCCCTGTTCTTGTTGTTCCATTTGTTGATAATATTTGTAATAAAACCTATTAAGGACATATATACTGCAATTTGGACATGACAGTTGATTCAGTGCTCATACAAAACATTATTAAGGAAAATTGGAAAATTTTGGAAGGAAACCAAGACCTTTTTAAGGTCGTTGGAATTAGACCTTTTTTGTGTTTAAGAAATATTGTAATTTAAAATTTTTATTTAAAAAAAAATGAAATATCAACTGGTAACAGGTTAACTAACTGTAATAGACCCCTAGGTATGTTTAAATGTGGTTGCTGCAATACCTGTAGGTATATCTTGGAAGGACCATAAATAAGTTTAGCACACTTGCCTTATACTATCAAAGTCCCTGGTAATTTCAATTGTAAAAGTAAAGGCTTGATTTACATTGGGGTGTGTTCCCACTGTGGTGCCTTTTACATTGGGATGACCACTTGTACATTCCATACTAGAATAAGGGAGCATTATTACGATATAAAAAAGAAAGATGTTAAAAATGCTTTTTATAAGCATACACTTAGATGCCCTCAGTACAACAAATTTCTATTTTCAGTATTGGAACAAAAGGAACTGGATATGAGGGGTGGTGATTTTAAAACTCTATTAGAACAAAGAAAAGCTTTGTGGCAAATAACATTAAATTCTGATCAAGAACTTGGATCAAATGCTGTGAATATTAAATGTTTTTTTTTTTAAATACTGTAGAGTGTATATTAAAAAATTATTTTGTTATATTGGTCATTTTTCAGTATTTTTGCCTTGTTAATTGATTTTAATGCTGTCATAACTGAAGTGCATTTTTATTGGTTTATTCTGATTATTTAAACTTGTATTATTAGCGAGTTAATGCATCTGCTTTTTCTGAAGAAGTCTCTGATGAAAGCGAGTAATAAACACAAGTTTATGTTAACTTTTGGTCGACCTTTGTCCTTGGCTATTCCAGTGGTGTTTCTTCAGTTTTGGTTTTCTGTAATCATGAACTTTTGTGGTTTTCTGCAACTATGTACGTACTTATAAATTGAAAATACCTACTGGTCTTCTGCCAATAATCCTCACATGTGCCATAGCTAGATTAAAAAATGGTGAGGGGTCTTTCTGATGTAGCACATTAAGCCAAGTAAACATGTCATACAGAATATGTAGAGTATGACAGCCTAATATTAAAAAAAATATGTGGGAAACTAGGAGGAATTGGAAGACTGCCTCACTAATTGAAAACAAATCATTTAACCATATAGTCTGATTTGCTGGTTGTGAAATTTCACAGCTTTGATGCCATCCACATCATCCTGCAGGAATGACAGGGATCATATATTCTTTGTCAGTGAATCACGTTGTCTCACTGTAAACAATTCCTGCAAGCACTGACAAACTGAATGCTTATGCTGAAAAACACTTTTAGTGAAAAAGAAGTGCATTTTCTTACAAGGACAAGCCTCCTTGGGGAACTTCACCACCTAAATTATATCTATCTAAATATCTATCTATCTATATATATATATATATATATATATATATATATATATATATATATATATAATCTATATCTATCTATATATATATATATATATATATATATATATATATATATATATATATACACACACACACACACACACACACACACACACACACACACACACATACACACACACACACACACACACACACACACACACACACACACACACATGCACACACACTCCAAAGTCATACAACAGGGGAGAAAGTGGAAAGTCAATGTTCACTCATTCTGATTTTCAGCATTTCAGCATAGCTTTTTTGATGGAATAGGACTCTTCGAAATGACTTTTATCGAGATGCCAGGCCCCTTTGAAAGTAAAGGAAGTACCAGACCTTCTCCTGTTTTTTGAAGGTTACCATTTCCTACCTGCAATGTTATGACTTGGATTCTGTCTACAAACTCTACAGACAATGATGTTTCATTAAGATTCTACTTTTTTGGGTGAACATGTTACCATTGTCACCCAGTTGTGATATCCTCCCTAGAAAACTGGTTAAGGATCTGCCTTGAGACTTACTTTTAATTGAGCTGTGGTCCTTCAGATGGCTTTTCAGTAATATTGTTTGAGGTGGGCTTCCTGTTCATGGTAGCGACAAATAAACAAATAAGGCCAAAAAAATGCTCAACATCCTCAGAATTTTCTAAGTGTCTACTCTGGTTTCAAACTGCAAAGACATTGGTGGAATGTGGAAAGTAATTTTGATGTTTATATTTATATTTTTTTTAATTTCAAAAAACACAGCACCAGTCCTCCCCTTCAGTGGGATAGCTGGATGGTGCCGTCATATACCATTGCTACTGCCATATCTGCAACAACCAATTGACTTGATCCTGAATAATATAGTTCAATTCTGATAGGAGCATCAGCGTATGTGGAAACTGTGACTATAATATTAGAAGTAAGTGCTATGGGATTTGGGAAGCCCTCCAAGCCTTTAGACAGACTAAGTAAATGAATACCATTTATCTTGTTCTGTTCTGTGGATCATCAGTCTTGGACTGTTGAGCTTCATATCATCACTTCATTTCTGTAATCTTGGGGACCCAGAGTTAGCCAAGGACATGTGTGCTTGTTACTGATGTACATAATCCAACTACACACGTAAAACAACTTCTGTGTTTACTTGTTTTGCTCAGACTGAGCAGTCTTGAGAGCCATTGTTTCTTCCAACACATCTTCCATCATTTCAGGCATTCTATCATTGATATTGTATTATAGTGTACTCCTAGCTTCCATCTTGACAAGCAATATTACTGTGCGAATTGCATCTTTACAGATTCATTCATACACTGCAATCATTTAAACTGCCCCTGGGATTCAGGAAACCTAAAACTCCATGCAGGAACAGTGCAGCAGCTCCTGCATGGAGTTCAGCTGCTGAACAGCAAACAGCTGATCTGATGTGCACAAGCCTGTCTATACTGTTCCTGCATGGAAGACCATGTGGCATGCTAATCACCTCAAGCAGTCTGACACACACAAGACCCTCCATGTGCAGTCAACCATTGAGGAGAGCCCAATGTAAAGTACTAGTAGGTATAGGCAAACATATCTGCCTAGGACACCCCCAACTCCACATATCCAATCCCCTACAAAGCTATCTGGCATCTGCCTGTCACCCTGATCCTGTCTGACTTATATTACCCAACTGTGGACTGGAAATCAGACCAGGCCAGGACATAAATGTACAGAGATTCCACCACTGTAATATATCACCAAGGTGCTGGACCATTTTCACAGCACCAACAGTCAGTTGCTTGTAGGCACACTCCTCAACAGGCTGGATTGTACAAGAATGCATCGCATTTGGCCCATAAACCTTGTGTGTGCATCATCCAGCCTGTATTCCACTGGTAAATCACTGTGATGACCTGAAGAGGTATGTCACCAGGTACTGAAACAATACATGACTGTGTCAAATGGCATATATGACCGATGTCTGCTAAAAAAGCCCTGTAACCCTAGCAACCCATACATTACTGAGAGAAATTGTCACAATCAATGTATGGCCCATTGTCTCCACAATTGGATAGGCTATCTCCAGATATCCTGCACCAACAGGTTGAGAGGTATGGCTGTAGCACAAAACAAACTGGACAGGAGTACAGCAATCTCTGGAATGGAGTCCCACATGTACTATAAAAGGACACACTGGGCATGCTCATACACTTAGAGAAATGTCAGTAGGATCTAGGAATGAACAGGCCTTCCCCACCCAGTGCAATTGCCCCACCTTAGCAGCCCTGAAGATGTCTGTCACTATAGGTCATTTTTGTTAGGCCTAGCCCCATAAGCTCTGTGGTGCATGTAATAACTGCATAACACAATAGTACAAATAACTAGTTAGGTAGGGGTTCTAATCTCACTCCTGACAAATGTAAAAGTGTTTGTGTGTGTGTGTGTGTGTGTGTGTGTGTGTGTGTGTGTGTGTGTGTGTGTGTGTGTGTGTGTGTGTGTGTGTTCACAACTAAAAGCTTTTGGCTTCATTCAAACACAGTATACTTCCCATTTCCCTTCTTTAGCAGTCCTGCAGATATCAGTCATCTTAGAAGTGCCTTCCATCAGGCTTCAGCCTTATAAGCTCTGTGGTGCATGCGATAATTGCATAACACAATAGTATACATAACTAGTTAGGTAGAAGCTCTAATTTCAGTCCTGACAAATGTGAAAGTGTGTGGTTACAACTAAAAGCTTTTGGGTCCATTCTAACCCACTACACTTCCCCGTTCCCTGCTTTAGCTGTCCTGCAGATATCAGTCATCTTAGGAGAGCCTTCCATCAGGCTTTAGCCCCATAAGAACTGTGGCATGTGCGATAACTACATAACATGATAGTACAAGTAACTAGTTAGGTAGAAGTTCTAATCTCCTTCCTGGCAAATGTAGAAGTGTGTGTGTGACAGTTGTGTGTACAAGGCTGAGAGAGTTTTGATTTTGTTTGTTTATAGGTGAAACATTTTTATGCCATTCCCACCCATGACACTTCACAGTGCCCTACCTTAGTCTAGATGATGTCAGTCCCTTATCAGCAACCTTGGCCAGCTGTCATCCCTGTAAGTTAAGTAGTGAGTGTGATAAATGCTTAATACTATAGTACAAATAACTAGGTTGGCAGGGATTCTACTCTTGTATCCAGCAAATGTGTGTGTGTGAGTATGTAGGTTTGTAAACAGAAGTATTTTGATATGTTTCTCACCCACTGCCCTACTTTATTAGGCCTGCTGATGTCATTCCTCATATCAGCACCTTTGGCCAGCTTGCAGCCCAATAAACTCTGTAGTGTGTGTGGTAACTGTGTAACACTATGGTGCTGATCACTAGTTTGGTAGGGGTTCAACTCTTCCATCTGACAAGTGTGTGTCTGTTTGTAGTTCAAAGTAATTTGATAAAGAGAAGCATCTGGAGCATTTCCCCCTGGGCCTCCGCTGATAATTGCCTCATTCCAAGTCGGACTTTCCCGGTGAACAAATATAAAATAAAAAAAAAAAAGATAAGTTTAACACCCACTGCACTACTTTATCAGTCCTACCAATGTCATTCCCTTTATAGGTTCACAAGTGTGTAGTAGGTAATGGCCCAGGAGCCTTAACAAGCCTAGAACATAGAACGGTTCAGCCATTGTGCCACCCGATGTTACGTCCCAGTGCCTGTATCAAGTATAGCCACTGCAGTGATCCTTTGGTTGAACTGTCTATTACCCAGCCACTCATCAAGATTCCTCTGGAACAGTCAGCTAGGTGCTCTGCATGACATGTATGAGAAGTGTATTCCAGGGCATGTGCAGTCTCTTGGTGAGGGACCTGTCCCACCAGCATGTTGTGGTGATTGTCGTACTGAGGTAGAGGTCTCTGCAGTGTGTGGTGTGGATGAATTTATATGTAGCCTTTTTAAACCAGCTGGGTCAGACATGGTTTTGTAAGTCAAGCACAGATAGCTGCTAATTAGGTGATATGACACAGAGAATAGCTTGGGTCTTCTGTCGGTCTGTGTAGGATGTGTGTTTAATGCCTTTTGTGAGGTTCTTCTGTGGCTTCTCCAGCTGTAGCAGGTGTCTAGTGAGGTACATGGTAAATGGGCCATAATACTTGGGGAGTGGTCTAATGAGGGAATAGTAGACAGAGATCATTACCTCTGTCTTCCTGGATGCAAAACCCTTGGTAATGCAATGTGCCATATAGAATGACTTCCTGACCACAGTGGCAATGTGGTGCTTGAAGGAGAAGTTGCTGTCAACATGTGTCCCCAGATCTCTTATAATGCCTACAGTATTCATTGGGCTCCCATTGATGTGAAACTTACTGGGAACTGAGTGTTTTGGCAAAGGTGATGATGATGCATTTTGTGGTGTTAAGCTAATCGCCACAGTTTCCAACACCGTTCATTGGTCTCATTGTGGACTTTCTGTATGATGTCCACATCACTTGTGGAGTTCATGATAGCTCCCAAATTGCAGTTTTCTGTGAACTTGGTCAGGCAGAGTTCCTCTGTGTTAGGCTGGACTCCTGAGAAGTAGATGCTGGATGGGACACTATCCAGTACCGCTCCCTGTGGGACTTCACTTGTGACTGCTTGCCCGTCTGACTTGGAGTCTGCCACTGTCACACTGTGTGTTCAGTGAACCAGTTTGCAAACCACCCACTGATATAGGGGTTGATTCCTAGTTTGTTGTGCTTACCAATAATCCCTAACTGAGGAATGGCATCAGAAGCCTTGGCCAGATTGAGGTAGGCTGTATGCAGTGCCTTACTGTCATACACAGCCCTGGTGACTCACTGAAAGATGTCAACCAGCTTGAGCAGGCATGATCTGCCATTCACAAAGCCAAATTGTGTGAGGTCCAGATTTAGGAGATCACCCATATCTTTGTCAGTCAGGTCTCTGATGATGCGCCCTTACCCATGTATAGTAGACTTGTCAGGCTGAGGGCCCAATAATCAGCATGGTCTTTAGATGCTACCCCTTCATGAAGAGGGATGACTGTAGCAGTGTGCCATTTTGGAAGGACAAAGCCTGAGGTAAGGCTGTGACTGACCAGAGCACACCGATGTGGTGCCAGGTCTCTTTGTATGAGAACACAGCCACAGACATGTTGGGGTCCCATGGAAGCTGTATCCTTGCCTGTGGACAATGCAGGTCTAACCTGGCCTGCAATAATGCTGGGTGCCTGGCATTCATCTGCCATTGTGATTGTCCCCTTGGGGGGAAAGCAGGGTAAAGCTGGCACTGAATGTGTTGGCAAGACTGTGGCCAATATCTGTTGTGTCAGGACAGGAATCAGCATTGTGCAGTAGCTCATAGCACTTGTGGTTATTGCTTTGGAGGTTGTTGATATAACTATCAATGGCTTTTGTGATTGTCATCAGTGTCTGCTGCAAATGTGCCTTCATAGCTGCCTGTAGGTGATTCCATGAAGGACCCCAAGTTGTGTTTGAGGCTAATAAGTGGGTTCACCAGTCTTGGGACACCATTTTCTGCAACAGTGTCCTCCTTCTGTTGTAAACATTAGTAATGGCAGGGAACCATCACAATGGCTTCCAGTGTTTGGAGGACAGTGTCTGTGTTCTGTTGGCTATGACTAGTGACATGGATCCATGTACATGTTTGTGCAGTGCATATGTGTATGATGTGGCAGCCATGCAGCTATTTCCCATTGGCATGGGTGCAGTGAAGTCCTCCACACTGTTTTTGTGACTGCAATGTCAGCATTGGAGAAGTTTTGCAAGGTGGTTACCTTTGTGGAGGGTGTGGATGAGATGTTGAGCTCCATGGTGATTACATCATGTTTGCATCTGACCAGGTAGGTATTGACAACTATGGCTGAGCAACAATACCATATGTAAGCAATCAACACAAGTCAAGGTTGTTGCATCCTCTACTGGGGGTCAGTATGAGCTGGTCCAGGGCATTGGAACTGATGAATTCCATGAAGCTTTAGGCCAGTGTATTGGTGCTTGACTACTTTCCCCAGGTGATGGAGGGGTAGTTGAAGTCTCCTACTATGTCAGTGTTGGTTTAGACCTTCATAGATACCAGGGTGTTGAGGAATGTGCATTGACAGTCTAGTGACATAGCTGGAGAATGATAGCAGGCTATGGTGTGGATTGCACTATTTCCCAAAGTCAGTTTTACCGGAAGTACCTCCAATGCATTATGCTGGGATACTAGTCTGGGGATGTGCATATCCATTATGGATATGGAGACAACACCACCTGTGGAGGTGTGGTCCATATTTTGGTGCTGACAGCTATGGAATGCATCATAGCTTGTTAGTGCAGGGCTGCTGTCTGCTGCTGTGAACCACCTCTCAGTTACAGCACAAATGTCAATGGCCTCTACTCTGAGGAGTGCTTTGAGTGACTGCATCCTGACAGTTAGATGTCTACTGTTGAGCAGCATGATGCCCAGATTGCATACATGTCTAGCTGTTACTGTGGTAATTTGATTTGGAACACTGCCTAATAAGGCACTATAGGGGTGGCAAGACACTTACCTTGTACCTGGAAACCCATGGCTAACAGATTTAGGACATCTCTGGCAAGGCATTGAGGTTTGTCAATCATGTTATTGCTATTGCTATCCCAATCTCCACTGTCATGAACAAATCAATTGTTAAAAACTATGTGCCCAAACTCTGGAAAATAACCTCTTACACCCATAGATAAAGCAGGACCTCCACTAAACTTAATAGCTACAGACCAATTGCTTTACTCTCCCACTGGCCAAAATCCTAGAAAAATGCATCCATACCCAGGTGCTAAAATATCTCCTAGACAGCAACATCCTCTCACCTACTCAGCATGGTTTCAGACCTCTGCTGAAAAAGGGCCTTTTCGGCTCAGTCAGATACCCCTGGTTAACAAATGTAAAATAAATACATAAATAAATAAATAAATGTTATTCCAAGCAGAGAGATACTGGATCCCCTGAGAATGACACACAACACATAAGCCAGTGTTGCAGTCAATTATCTGTTGATAGTACTGCAGCATCATTCTGGGTGACAGCAGTATTCTGCTCAGGGCTACTGTCACACCTGCCCGGACCACATAATCTGTGTGTTCAACCATGTCTCTTGCCATGTAGCCCAGGGAGGTGTGTCTCAGTTCATTCACACTCACATGGATGATGACAGAGTGATACTTGTAGCTGTTGTGGAGTGGCCTGACTGGGTGTGTCATGTATTAGATGCTGGCATGTGATAGGCACTTGGCTGCTACTTCATCCATAATCAACATAGTGAGTGGGACATCTGTGTGCCGCAGTAGTGAGTTACCCATGATCATTGTATTGTACAAGGTGGTCAGCCTTAGTAGCTTAGGTTGTGGGGCATACTGTGTAGGTGACATATGTGTCATTTGGCATGTGCTATATCATGGTGTCTGAGTCGTTGTCTGTCTTTCTGGTCTGTGCTGTTTGAGTAAATGTCCATTGAATGCCTCTATGAAGCTGGGTGTGTGGCTTTTCAGTGTATGTCAGGGCTGTCATAGTGGGTGTTGTGGTGAGCTATGTGGTCCACATGGTGTGGTCCAGGTATTGATCTCATCCTCTTGACCAGCTAGTCCAATCTTTGCTGGAAAGTGTATAGTTCCACATTTGGTGATATAGGGGTAACTCTCACTGGTCTGAGTGTTTGGAGTTAAGAGGTAAGGGTTTTCTGTTTTCTTGAGGCAGTTTCAACAGTGTCTCAGAATGGACAAGTGCACCAGGTTAATAAGTGAAAGCACAGAAAACCGCACTTCAATCATGCCAGCAGGGGTGGTCATAAGTAGTAAGTACTGGGGCTAATTCTGTAATGAATGAGTACTGCTGATGGCTCCCAGGTGTGATACACTTATTGATACAATAACCTGTTGAAGTGCACAGCTATAGTACTATCTGAAGTGCAATACAGAAAGAACTAGCAAGATGTATTGGAGAAACTGAAGCAAGACTTCATGTCACATGTAATACTTTACCTCAACTGTTCAGTTATCAGCACCTTTGGCCAGTGGTAAATCCAGTAAGCTCTATAGCGCATGCAGTAACTGCATAACACTGAAGTAGAAATAACTGGAAAGGCAGGGGTTCTAATCCCAATACTGGCAAGTCTGTCTGAGTGTGTGAGAATTATGTAGTGTATGGGTTATACCATTTTAACTTGTGTACCACCCTTTACACTTCTCCTCACACAAATTTAGTAGTCCAATTGATGTCATTCACCTTCGACGTACCTTTGGACAAGGAGAAGTTGTATAAGTTCTGTGGCATGTCTGACAACTGCATAACACTATAGTAAACATAACTAGATAGGCAGGAGTTCTTAGCCCAATATGTGTTTGTGTGCGAATGGGATGCTGTGTGGCTTATACCATTTTGATTTGTGTACCACCCATTATACTTTCCCTACCCTACTTTACTACTGCTGTTGTTGTCATTCACCGTACAAGTACCTTTGGATGAGATGAAATTGTGTAAGCTCCGTGGTGCATCTGGTAACTGTGTAACACTATAGTAGACATAAATAGATAGGTAAGAGTTCTAATCTCAATACTGGTGTTTGTGTGTGGATCATATCTTGTGTGGCTGATACCATTTTGATGTGTGTACCACACATGGCAGGTGACCACCTCCTGATGCCATTACTTTATATAGTGTGGTAATAGCATCTGCCTCACATGCAACATGTGAAACCATTATACAGGTTATACCAGTCCTCTGCCTAGATGTATCTGGAACATTCAGATGTTGGAAACCTATTAGTGCTCTCTCTGCCTTAACAATGCCCATGTATGTGATATAGTTGCTAAATTGGCCAAAGTGAGTATACTGACATTTATGTCAGCATCAGGTATCATACCTGACTGAAACAGCATACTGAATCAATGTCTACTACCATCACACTTGTCAAGGCTTGTAGGTGCAATACATGAGTCCAGATGCTTGGCTTTATAAGTGAACTGTTCATGTCATGGGTCACATTAAAGGTTGGGAAAAGTGTGGACTGACATATTATGGTCTCAATCAGTATATAGCAGAAACAAATGGCATATTAACAAGTGTGTGTATACATTTTATATCCATTGTATAGCAGAATGTTTCGCACATTTCCTTACCTTAGTCAGTTTTTCCAATACATTTTGTTGATGTCTGTCCAGATGTCTTGCACTGAAGGGTTGTAAGGTATGCTACAGGAATGTTACATTCTCTTCAGATAGGCCCCTGTGGTGACAACTGTGATGCAATAAAATTAACCCCACCACAAGTGAACATGCACATAAAGCAATATGGCTATTAGTCATAGTTGTGTGCATGGTAACTTGCATGCCCTTCACATGCCCTGGGTATTGCCAAAGCACAACTGAACAATTCCATACTCATCAGCTTTAGGCTGCTGTCCCATATGCAGACCAGAGTCACCTATGTAGTTGTAGGAGAGAGGTATTGTCAGCAGACTCACATGTGCCCTTGGAAAAGGATGGATGCAGCATGTCTGCTCATCACAATTTGCTGTCCTTCACTATAGACTTGCACTTCTGTGCATTAGAAATCCCCATCCACAGCTGCAATCATACCTGGCACATGCATGTAGATACTGTACAGATACAAGTATGTCTCATACAGTAGTCTACTAATCCCTACTGGGACGTTACCTGCACGCTACTTGTCCATTGTGTGGGTAACATCCACCTCCAGCAAGTGGGGCTTTGTACTGTGATGGGTGGCCACAGCTTGGCAAGGATCTCTTCATTTGGTGTCAGTGGGGACTGCATGGCTGGTCTCCCACCTGTGGTTGTGGGGTCCCTGGCCACAACAGCAGCCATTTGCCAGGCATGGCATATGAGGTTGATGGCATGATGCCACACCTGCTCATATGTATGTGTGTGCAGGCCCACCTAATTTACCCTGTGGACAGGGTTATCCTACAGGGTGGCCCTCTTCCGCAGATGTTGCTGTCTTTGGCCCAACAGTACTGTGTGATTATGTATTATGGCTTACATTATCAGGTTGCATTCCACTGGTGAAAAAGTCTCCCACCGGAGATGTGACATTGCACTAACAGGGAAACACATCTCAAGACCCCATACATTTGGCGACAGTATGTCCAGTACCTGCACATGTACCTTGAATACCAGTAGCCAACACTCATAACCATACCAGCAGCCAATACTCACAACCACACCATACCCCTGTAATCTATCAGCACAGTATCAGCTTGCATTGCACTCCTGGTCCTGATGAGTCATATTGCCTGGAGTGAGGGCAAGTTGTTTGCATAACCCATCATTCCTCATTCAGGTCTGTGTAAATGGATGACATCAGCCATCTTCCATGTGGATGGTGTGTGGATGGTGCTGCAGCTTGGTGTGACTACTGTGAGTAATGCAGCTGGGAGCACATGCCTGAGTTCATGTAAGATGCAGACAGGGGTGATATGATGTCCCATGGATACTTATATTTGTTGCCTTTCAGTAGGCAATATGTACCTGCTCACTGGTAATGAGGGGAGCCGTGTAGGTGCAGTACATATCCACCTATAGTGATGCTGAGCTGGGGGTGGGGGTGTTTGCCCTAACCTAATCTGCGTCAGGTTGCCTGTAGCTATGTTGTGTGTGTATGTGGACTGATTGGCCACAATTACAGGTTGGGTTGGTATGTTGCCTCCAAGATTGCAGACATATGAGAAAATGGCCTTGTGATTGTCCCTGGTGGATGTCTCCAATTTGTAATCATAACTGGTCTTACAGTAATCCACCTGTGACCTTATATGCTTGTTCAGACAATGGCTGACTTGATGCCAGGTTGGTTCCTGCCCCTACTTTGCCCTGTAGAGCCACTATAGGGACCAAGTCTGTGGTTTGTGTAATACTGCTGTCCAGCAAAGGGGATTACTGTACATTGGTGGAGGCAGGTATGACAAGTAAGGTATTGCTGAGTTCATACAGTCATGTATGTGTTCAATCTGTTGTTTGTAGTGGGTATGGCCACAAAGTCATAACACAGTTGGACACCTCTCCAATTTAGCAATGATAATCATGCTTACTATACTAACAATGGCTATGTCAGGGCAAGGCAACAACTAGTAGTTGTACAAATGTCACTCTTTTGGGTGTGCAGTAACTAAGATTACACATGTGTACAACATGTACAGCTGTTTTAACTGACAGTTTGCATACAATCTCTGTTTTCATGAGGTGGACACATACAACTACTCATACTGATGTGCATAGCTAATACCTCACATACATGTCTCTTCTATGTCAGTATGGCACAATAAATCTGCACTCCTGCTGGGCAGTCATCTCTCTCAACCTGTTACAGCAGGACATCTGTAGGATACCATGTATACATGGGTGCAATGGGACAAAATCACTGACAGTGTCTCAATATTGCTGTAACATACTTGAGTCATTCAATAGCAGAGTAGCCTTAGCTCTGACAGACATCAGCTGGAGGAAGTCCAACAGTCATATGGCAGGAAGAGAGGGGAAAGGCTAGGAGAGTGGTATTGTGGGTAGATGAGGGAATGGTTAACATATTGTGTGTGTGTGTGCAAGAGAGCACATGGAAGAGGATCCTAGCTGGATGTATGGTAGGCAGGTCACAAATGTGCTATCAAGGTATAGACTGGAGGTGGAAGAGTATAGGGATTCTGCTGAAGGAACAGTATGCCAAGAGTGTTTTTGGAGGATGACATAAGTGTCCAATAGAATGATGTTTCTGAAGTGGTGTAATGATGACTGTTGTTAGTGCATATGCTATGCAAGTTGGTTGTACAATGGATGGGAAAGAGAAATGTGATGTTAGCTGGATGATGTGGTGATAACTGTACCCAAGGATGACAGACTGGTCATTGCAGCAGATGTTAATGAGCGGGGAATTGATAGCTATGTATGGTGTTAAAAGGAGTGGAGATGGTGAGATGGTGGTGGATTTTGCAAAAAGGATATCTTTCAGCAGGTGAATACACACTTTCACATAAGGGAGGAGCATAGGGTGACGTACAAGAGTGGAATAAGATGCACACAGGTGGAATATATCCAGTGTAGGAGGGCCAGTTTGAAGGAGATTGGGGACTGTAAAGTGGTGACAGGGGAAAGTGCATTTAGGCAGCAGGGAATGTTGGTATTTGAGATAATGCTGGCAATCGAGATGAGGACGAGTGTGAGGGCAGCACCAAGGATCAAATGTTGTGAATTGGAAAAGTGTGCTTGTGAGGTGGATTTGAGGGAAGAGTTGACACAGCCACTGGGTGGCAGTGACAATCTAACAAATATCTGGCTAAGTACAGCAAAGCTGGTAAGGGAGCCAGCTAGTGGGTGCTTGGGGTGACATGTGGTTGGGGGAAGCAGCACAAGGACACCTCTTGGTGGACTGAGGAAGTACTGGACAGTATACAGAGACAGAGATTGGGGAAGAAGGAGTGGTATTGTCATAGAGATGAGGAAAGTAGGCAGGAGTATGAGGAGATGATGTGCATGGCAAAGAGAGAGGTGGCAAAGGGTGAGGATGTGCATATGAAGAGTTCAACGACAGGTTGGACACTAGGGAGGGATGAAGGAAATTGTACCGTTTGGATGGACAGATGCACTGAGCTAGGAATGATGTGCAGCATATAAGGGTGATAAAGGATGATGAAGTATATGTACTCACAAGTGAGTAGAGTGTGTTGAGCATATGGACAATGTACTCTGAGAGGCTGATGAATGAAGAGAATGAGGCAAAGAAGGTTGGATGATGTGGGTATGGTGAATCAGGAAGTGCAATTGCTTAACAAGGAGGATGGAAAGATAGCTATGAAGAGGATGAATACTGGAAAGCCTGTTGGTTCACATTACACACCTGTGGAAGCATGGGGTTGTTTAGAGAAATGGCAGTGGTGTGTTAGCCAGACTTTTTATTGATATCTTGGGAAGTGTGAGGTTGTATGAGGAGTGGAGTGAAAGTGCTTGGGTACAGTGTTATGAATGGGGATGATGTGCAGAGCTGTGATAACTACAGAGGGATAACATTGACTAGTCACAGCATGAAGTTATGGGTAAGAGTAGTGGAAGCTAGGTTACACAGGGAGGTGAGGAGTACTGGTCAGCAGTATGGTTTAATGCATGAAAAGGGCACTACCAATGTGATGTTTGTTCTGAGACTGTTACTGGTGGAATACAGAGATGGTCAGGAGTTGCTCTGTGTCTCTCTGGATTTACAGAAAGCATATAAAGGGTGCCTAGACAGGAGATGTGGCATTGTATGATGAAGTCATGAGTGGAAGAGATATATGTAAGAGTGGTACATGATATGTACAAGGGTGGTGTGACAGCATTAAGGTCTGCATTGGGACTGATAGATGTGTTTAAAGTGGAGGTGGGATGACATCAGGGATAAGCTGTGAGCTTTTTCTGATTTGCAATGGTGATGGACAGGCTGACAGACAAAATCATATGGGAATCCCCATTGACTATGTTGTTTGCAGATGACATTGTGATCTGTACTGAGAGTAGGGGATGCTTTTGGAGACCCTGGAGAAGTGGATATCTGCTCTAGGGAGGAGAGTAATGAAGATCAGAAGCACTAGGACAGAATATCTGTGTGTGAATGAGAGGGAGTATAGTGGAATGTTGAGGATGCATGGAGTACAGTTGGCAAAGTTGGATGTGTTCAAATGATTGGGATCAACATTTCATTGTAATGAGGACTATGGAGGGCAGGCATAGAAGAAAGTACAGGCAGGATGGAGAGGGTGGAGATGAGTGTTAGGAGTGATATGTGATGGACGAGTACCAGTAAACGTGATATGTAAGGTCTACAAGAGGGTAGTGAGACCACCTATGTTATAGGGGCTGGAAATAGTGGCACTGACAAAAAGGTAGAGGTCAGAGCAGCACATGGTAGAGTTACAGATGTTATGTTTTTCCTGTCCACAGGTTTAGCAATGTGTATATGACAGGCTCCGGCCATGTTATACAGATATGAGACAGTGTTGGAGAGGCAGCATTACATCAGTTTGGTCATGTGCTGAGTAGGTGTGCTGAGTATGTCATGAAAAGGATGGAATGGATGTAGCTGCCAGGTAAGAGAAAGAGAGGAAAGCCTTAGAAAAGTTTTCTGGATGTAGTGACAGAGGACATGCAGGTGGTTGGTGTGAGAGAGCAAGAGTCAGAGGACAGGCAAAAATGGCAACAGATGATCCTCTGTGGCAAACACAAATGGAAAACGCCAGAGGACAATTACGGGGGATGTTGTAATGTCAGTCTTCACAGATTTGGCAAGGATTTGACTGACATGACACAACTCTATGGGTAAAAGACTGCAAATATGAGGAACACATATGGTCAGTGTGCAGAAATGGTATGAGCTCAGTATATAACATGCAGTTCAACACCCACATCTGCAGCAGTACTTTACTCTGCACATGCTCTGTATAGTTGTCTTATATTATACAAGACAAAGTGTGTATCATAGTTATATGCACAGGTAACATATGGATATGTACATCATCCCAGTACCTGGGACAGTCACTACAAACAGAGACACTTGCTATGCCCATCAGTGCTGTTCAGCAGTACATCAGTACAACAAGTCTTGTTGAGGCATATGCTTTCAAACCCCTATTGTCCATTATTACAGACAACCTACTGCATGCACTTACATGCTTACTTGTTTCACATACCATTTTTTTCTGGATATGTTACAGATATATCCTTTCTTATTCTTTTTTCTCACACTACTTCAGCTTTGCACTGATGGACTGTGTGTGACAAGGGTGGTTTGAATAGATGGCAGCTTGTGTTTTGTAGGTAATGCTCATGACCATGTGATGGCCTGAGCACCAATTGGTGTCCTCCAGTTGTTGACTGCATGCAGAGCAGCTGTATAGCTATTCCAATAATCAATGTCATAGCAACACACTCCTATACTTGAGTACTCCATGTGGGCGTTGGCCCTTTCCCTTACCTTTGAGGAAGAGATCCTGGAGGTGTATGAGCTAATACCTCTTAGAACAAGATCTGTGGAGACAAGCTAACTAAATGGTGGAGAAGATTCAAGACCTAGGGGCAGAAAGTGAGCATTGCTGTTATATGATTTGAATACTGCTTGTTTAACAGGGTTTGTCTGAACATGCCTCTTCTACATGGATTTCAGTCTGACAAAGTTCTGTGTCTGCACAGCTCTCAACTGTAGGGCAATCCACATAATGGACAGAGGTTTGTTTGTTATGTTTGGTCTGTTCCCCAGACAGGATTTGTCCTTGGCAAATCAGTAGCATTCTATGGTGATTGCAATCAGTACATGCCAACATCCATTTGTGCTTCAGACTTTGTATCCCTCAGAAAGGTTATGTTACAATAAACCCTGTAACACCAGCACTTTTCTCCTTGTGTAACAGCAATATTTCAAGTATGGCCATGTTTTTGGGCTTCAGTCCCAAATTATGTCAGGCTTGGTACAGATGCCATACAGTAGGAGGTTGATAGGTAGGGTCTACCATTATTATGTTCTGTCATTCCTGCTGAGAGGAAAGCGTGGACAACATGTGGGACTCTGTACATTCAAGAGGTTAGTGTATGGAGAATGCTCTTAGATGCCCTTGTAATATATTTTATGTGGGGGAGAGTAAGAAGTGTTTTAAAACTAGACTGTTAGAACATGTGACAGATATTACTGATAAGGAATAAGATAGTTCTATAGCTGTACATTTTAATAATTCCCACCATGGGGGTAGTAGTCTTGAAAGAAGAATTATGTACAGAATCGGTTTAAATTCTTAAATGTGATACTTTATCCCCTAGAGGGTTGAATGTGTAGTGTAATTGGAGGCTGTGTATATACATGTAATTAAGTGTAGTTGGTTACAGGGTACTGCTTTGGAAAAAGTCTGTTTCTCAGTTTGGTCAAACACTCATAAAAGAACAATTGTTATGTACAGAATCAATGTATGTTTTTAAATGTGATACTTTATCCCCTAGGGGTGGACTGAGGAGTGTAATTGGAGGCTGTGTATTAAAATGTACGTACATGTTAATTGCTTCTTCTAATTAAGGTAAGGAGTCTGCATGTCCTCCCCGCGGTCGAATAGCGTTTGAAAGACATTTGTGAATGCATGTGCCTTAGGGTTGCCAACTGTCCAGAATTCTTCCGGACTGTCTGGAAATAATTGACACTGTCCGGAATATGGAGACTGCCTTTTCTTGTCTGGAAAAAATGAAATCTTTTCTTTCAATTGGTGTTCTTCTTTAAGAACACCCTTTGCGTCTGGTCGTCATCCCACAGACACAGAAGCCGAGATTCTCATTTATGTGACGTCTTCATCTTCCGTGCAGCGGGTGGAATTTGAATTCCAGTCTCCGCTTTCTTGAAGATGTTTGGACTGCAGCAGACCACCACGAACTGTTGGACAAATGAGAGAGGTAGGACTGTGTGTGTGTATGTATGTGTACAATGAAGCCTGAGAAAAGGCGACTGCATTTGGGACTAGTACCTTCTTCCATAACTTCTTCTGGTTAAGACCAATGGAGGACCCCAAATGATAAAGCAGGCAGGCCCTCTTCACTACCATGAAGCTGAAAGTTGATGGAAATCTGAAACAAATATACTTGCCACTGTTATCAGTGATCTGAGACCCCTAGAGATATTTATTTGATGAGTCAGAGTGACGGGTGTGTTTGTATTGTGTAAATATATTTATATGCCTCACATAAAGCCTACATTGTTCTTGTGTATCACTCTTGGAGAAACTCTTTGGCCATTTTAGTCTACAAAAGCATTAACAGTTTACAAATTACAACCCAAATCTGTCAAGGTCCAGGATGTAATGTACTAATGTTCTGTACAGGTTGAAAATCATTAAGACTGCCAATATTTTAAGTACACTTCCATGAAAATAACAATGCAGTACAAAAATCACTGTTACATATTAAAAACATTTTGTGCAGGAGGTATACTCCCATATCTCTGTTACTTACATATACTAACTCTGAGGTAAAAATTCCTTCTGCTCAGACTTACAGTTTCAGAATTTCAAGAAAAGCACTTATTTCCTTAGACTTGTAGTGCAAACCTGAAAATTTGTAGTGCCACCCTTTTTTCTGTCTGTGTAAAGAATATTGCACTACAAATTCATGTGTGATGGATTGCAGAGATAATTGAATGGTATGTGCTTGCATGTTTGTTTTATGCCCTATTCCAACTACATTTCAGATATGTCAGAAAATCAGTGCTGTTGGGTTTAAGCTTATATTTATGTATGCTATATTTAAATGTATAAAGATAATTTTTCTTTTACTTTTGTTTTGTTTTAGATGGCACTTTAACACTTGTTTTTGTTTTGTGGTTAGCAGTTTTCAGGCTTGGATTAACATTCCAGTTGGCTTGCAGCAGACTGGTAGTAATTCTAAGATTCTGCAAATGTTTGTCATTTTTGAATTTATTTTATTACCCCTATTGTTTTCACAGGTACATATTCTGAAATATCTGCGGGTTTAAAAGATCCCACATTATGTGTTGGCAGGCAGATGTGTTAAACATCATTAACAGTAATGTTTTCTGAAATTTTTGCAGACTTCTTTATGCTTATTATGCCCGATGTCCCTTGGGTCATTAGCTAACAGTCTTCTTTTGTCTGGCATATAATGAAGCAACAGTTTATTTTCCTGGCTTAGGTTTCATTTCTGTCATTTACTGGATAAAGTGTGTGTTTGTATGTGAGACAGAAAACAAAAAGCATTGCACACAAGGAAATATCAAACTGGGTCTTTTCATACTATGTGCACTGATATTCTGAAAGTTGTTTTAGAAAATAGCGCTTTGTCAACTTTTTTTTTGTTCCTCAATACTGTTTAGGTCAAGATAAAGGGAAGATTATCAGCTTACCATTTTTTAATGTAAATAAACAATTTATTCTTCAAGGGCACCAGGCACTGAATTTGTAAACACACACGGAAATATAAAGTTGTTTGCTAGCAGTAACCTTTTTATTAGTTACAGATCTCTTTAATGTAGAATTATTCAGATGACGTTTACTTTTGCAGAGATTTTGCATATTGACTGATATTGGTGGATTGTAATGATAGACGTTTGAGTAGTCTTTTATGGTTGAAATGTTCTGAATTAGGCAGTTTTTTTCATTATTGGTTCATATGTTTTGTTTCATTGCTTACTGGAAAATGTTCAAAACTATAAATTTAAAACATGCTCTAACACATGGTACTGTATTATTCAAGGGATATAATTTAATTATCATTTATTATAATTTAATACAGTCAGGAAGGTGAATCAAATAACTTTTGCATGGTCCTAAAAATGAGTGCAAGTGGCCTATGAAAACAACCCAAAGGTAAACTTAACCCACCACTGGACACTGTGGCCAGATGCATTTTCTTTGAACGTGGGTTTCAGTGCTGTTTCAGTGACTGTAAGTTTCAGAGGAAGAGAAGTTTTAATGCCAAGTCTGTCTTCACTGTGAGACTGTATTGCTTTGTTGATCAAATATGTATGGTTTGTACTATAAAATTTGAAATAAAAGTTTTAAATTAAATCAAAATATCTGTAATCATTGTAGAAGTAAAGCAGAAGACAGTATGCACACAGAGTTCTGAACAGTGTTTATGGCAACTGGGGAGAAATAGCCAAGTAATGGGATAGTGAAATGGCTGCGTGGGGGTATCAAAATTAAACACATTTTGCTTTCACGTACATGTCCAGAATTTTTGACATGGAAAGTTGGCAACCCTAGTGTGCCTTCGTTGAAGGTTGGGCGTCGGGCTGGCAACTCGACACAGTAAAAATCTGCTGCCAATCATTAGCAAACTGGAGTTCCGCTGTGGCGACCCCTAACCGGGAAAAGCCGAATACTCCTTGAAGGCTTTGGCAAAGATATCATAGTAAAATAAACTTGTGTGAATTACTGGCTGCTTGTATTTTTGTTTACTATCTTCACTCATTGTAGTTTTGCTGCTAAGAAGTCACTGTATATGTCTGGCCTTTGTGTATGACCTATCATGGTTTTGTAGCAGCATACTGTTCACTTATTATTTGGAATGGGGAGGGGAGAAATGTGAGTGTCATGGGTCTTTTTGTATCCAACTGTGCATGCTGACCCAGTTATGGGTGGTCTATCAGCAGTATATGTTTGTATGGGCATTTAGAGACATGTATGTATGTATGTGTGTATATATATATATATATATATATATATATATATATATATATATATATATATATATATATATATAAATATATCTTCACATCAGTATTTCTTGGTAATATATCTGTATATTTTATACATATATATGTATCTCCACACATATCTATCTCTCTCTCTATGTAAATTTTTTTATGTATATATTTGTAGATAATACTTCCTGATTGCACAGTGTGTTTTCCAATTGTAAACTGACTGTGTTGCATGAAATGCTGTAAAAAGCATCCTAATATCTCACAGCTAAGGTGGCCTAGTGGTCAATTGCTATGACTATGGTGTGTATCATCCAGAGTTCAAGACTGAGCATGGCTGAGTATTTTGTTGCTGGCAAGAAGAAGGGCTCCTGGATACAGAGTGTTTAAGGCACTTTAAACAGTTGTAAGTGGGTTTGCATGGGTTTGCATGGCGCTAAGTGGTGGTAAAACACAGTTAAATAGATAGGCTCTTAAACTGTGTAGGCTTCGCTTACTGTCGCTTACCAGTGCACCAATATGCTTAGCAGAGCTAACTATCAGTTATCATTCACATGTAAGCAATGTGTACACCTGCTAAGCATAGCTCAGCCCTGATGTTAGATGTTAGATGTAAGTGTTATGGCTCCTTTTTTATCTGACTGTGCATGCTGCTCCAGTGTCTGCTGGTAGCAGCAGACTGAGGCATGCCTTGTACCATGGTTAGGAATCAGATGGCACTGAGAATTCAAACACTATATGTAGGGTTAGTGTGTGACTGGTAATCTATTATCTATTTCTTCACACAGTCCATATACTCTACTGTTCACCTGACCTACTGGTATGTGACTGTGACTGTGGTGGAATGGTTGTGGGTATGCACTTTGTCACTGGTATCTGATTTTTGGTGCTGTAACATCCCCGTAGTGCCTGACATCCCAAAGGGGATGACACATTCATTGATATTGAGCTTAAGGCCATGGCTCTGACACCAGTCATTAGTCTCAGTGAGGACTTTCTGTAAGATGTCAACATCACTTGGGTAGTTAATAGCTCCCAACTTGCAACTGTCTGCAAACATTGTCAGCCAGACTCCCTTCATGTTAGCATGGACGTCAGAGAAGTTGATGCCAAACAGGAGAGGACCCAGAACCAAACCCTGTGGAACTCCACACGTGACTAGTCGGCAGCCTGACTTGGGCTCAGCTACTTTCACACTGTGAGTTCTATCTGTGAGACAGTTTGCAGCTCATCTCCTGTTATAGGGGTTGATGCGTAGCTTAGTGAGTTTATCCATGAACCCTGAGTGGGGAATGTTATCAAAAGGCTTGGCCAAATTGAGGTAGGCTGTATGAACCACCTTGCCTTCTTCCACAGCTCTTTTGACTGACTCAAAGAAGTCGACCAGGTTGATTGAACAGGCATGATCTACCCTTCATAGAAGCAAACAGTGTGGAATCCTGGGTCTGAAGATTCCCATATCCCTGTTTCTTAGGTCCATGGTGATGCATTCCATAGCTTTGCATGACAACCTTGTCAGGCTAATGGGACAATACTTCCCAGGGTCTGCAGCCACTCCTCCTGTGTGGAGAGAGATAACTGTAGCAGTGCACCAGTAAGTAGGGACAAAGCCTGAGGTGAGGATGTGATTGAACAGGGAACACAGGTGAGGTGACAGTTCACTTGTAGTTTATGCAATAGACAGCCAGGGATATTGCCAGCTCCAATAGAAGCTGTATTCTTGGCCTTGGACAGTGGTATGTTAACCAAAACAGCAGTACTACTGTGTGACTGGCAGTGTACTGGTATTGTGACTGGTCTTTTGGGGATGGGAAGAGGGGTAAAGTTGCCACTGAATCTGTGTGCCAGTATATTTGCAATATCTGTTGCCTCCGTATGGCAGTTAACATTGTGCAGTAGCTCAGAGCACATGTTGGCCTTGCCATGGAGATTCTTTACATAACTACAGGAGGGCCTTGTGGATGTCTTTACTGTGTGCTGCAATTTTATTTTCACAGCTGACTTTAGAGTATTTTATGAGGAATCTCATCTTTTTGTTGAGGCTGATAAGGGTTTTTTTCCATTCTTTGGACTTCACCTTATTCCATATCAGTTTCCACCTTCTGTTGTAGAGTTTTTTGAGCAGGGGATTACCAGAGCGGCTTCCCTTTTCTGGAGGGGAATGTCTTGTTTCTATTGTGTATGGCAGAATCCATGCATTCGTATACTTGTTCATACTGCATTGATGTGTGTTTGGAGGTCATGCAACTAGTTTCCATTTACATGGGTGCCATGAAGTTAGCCACCTCTGATCTTTAGAGGCCAAAGTTAACTTTGAAAATGTTTTTCATGGTGTTTACCTTTGCAGGAGGGTGGGAGGGATGTGGATTTCTAAGGTGATGACATTGTGGTCAGGTCTAACCATAGCGGAGTTGACTATTGGTGTACAGAAACAGTCACCCATGTTAGTACTGACTAGGTCAATGATGTTGCTACCTGTAGTGGGTGTGAAAATGAGCTGGTCCAAGCCATTGGAATAGATGCATTCCAGGCAACATTGGGCAAGTGCATTGATACATGGGTAGCTTTCACAGTTAGTGGAGGGGTAGTTGAGGTCAACCAGTATGATAGTATTAGGTTGGACAGTAATATTCTACAGGGCACTTATGAACGTGGGGTTTGACTCTTGGGACATGGTTGGGGACATATAGCAGGCTACAACTTGAATTGCTGTCTTACCTATGTTAGCTACATCTGCAGTATCTGTGATGCATTATGTTGGGCTACCAGTGTGGACGTGTGCACATCCTTGGTGAATAAGGAGTGCTTAGAGTGGCTGCCTTTTGAAATTTGAACTTCTAGTGTGGAGCAGCATGACCCTCAGATTGCATTTAGGTTCATAGGTTCATAGCTTCATACTAGGCTATCTGCCCTAGGGCATTTATAAGCCTAGCCAGAGCGTGTTTGGCTTTCGCCACCCATTTTAAATTAATTTTTCTATGCCCTTTTTCAAGGTTAGTATACTGTGCCTCTGTCTAACAGTGACACAGAAGTGATACCTGGGGTAAACCTACGATCTCCCATCCACTCATCAAGATTCCTCTTGAAGAGAGTCAATGAGGGACTCTGCCTAACCTGGACTGGGATTTTATTCCAGAGTGAAGGGAGCCTCTGGGTTATGAATCTGTCCCTCCAGCATGTCCTATTTATTTCAGTGGTGAGGTTCAAGTCTCTCAAGCGTGTAGCTTGATGGGATTTGGATTTTCTGAGGTGCAGCATGTCCATTAATTCTGGGTTGGCCATGGCTTTATACATCAGGCACAGATCGCCTCTGAGCAGGTATTTATTTGTAGCTGTTATATATTTAGGTGTGTGTGTGTGTGTGTGTGTGTGTGTGTGTGTGTGTGTGTGTGTGTGTGTGTGTGTGTGTGTGTGTGTGTGTGTGTGCGTATGTATGTGCATGTATTTATATACTTTTATATATATATATATATATATATATATATATAAATATATATACATATATATATATATATATATATATATATATATATATATATATATATAGGTATGCATATATGTATATATTTTGCAGGTATATCTCTATAGATATATTTTGTCTATATTTGTCCACATATATGCATCACCATACATAAACACATGTATATATAGAAAACCTGACTGATTCTATAGAATCTTTTCCCTACTGTTGAATGACTCTACTGACTGTTATGTTTGGAAAAGCATCAGCATTTTGCAGAGCTGACATGGTGTAGTGGTATATTGTTCTGACTATGGTGTATAGAGCCCTGGGTTTAAAACTTGGCAGGGCTGATACTTTTGTTGCAAGGCAGAACAGTTGCTGCTGGAGACAGAGGGATAGGGGCAATATTTCAAAGATGTCCCTATTTTGGTCTCCTGACCACCATTTTGACATCCTTTGGACAGATTTGCTACAGTAAGAGGTTTGGAGTATGGATGTCTACACACACACACACACACACATATATATATATATATATATATATATATATATATATATATATATATATATATACACACATAGATATACCCGTATGTATTGTTTACTTTTCTATCTATACATGTATTTCTAAATGTATATACATATATATATATATATATATATATATATATATATATATATCTACATATATTATGTATTTATTTGTCCATATGTATATGCATCCCCATACACATATACATTTGTGTGTATGTGTATATACATATATATATATATATATATATATATATATATATATATATATATATATATATATACGTATACATATACAAAACAACTTGACTAATTCTACAGAATCTTTTCCCTACTGTTGAATGACTCGACTACATGATATGTTTGAAAAACATCACATGTATCTACAGCTCAAATGACTTAGTGGTAACTTGCTGTGGCTTTAGTGTGCAGCATCCTGGGTTCAAGCCTTGCAAGGACTGATTGCTTTGTTGCTGGGAGAAACAAGAGCTGTTGGATACAGAGTGATTAAGGCTCTTTTAAGCAGTTGTAAGCGGGTTTGCATGGGTTTGTGTGGAGCTAAGCGATGCTTATGTCCGCTTCCGTCAGCTTACTTTCACTTACATCCACTTAAATCCACACTAATTTTAAATAATGAAATGAAAAAAGGGAAACAGGAAAGTGGTGAAATGGAGGCAAGAAGAGGCGTAAAACAAGATGAGAGGCATCTAGGGATGTGCAGGACGGGTGTAGGAAAGGACAATAACTCTGCATTTCTTCATCAGCAACAGCTGATATGACTATGGGCAATTTGGAATTTAGAGCCTCACACCCCACAAGGAGGGATGTGGCAACATAAAATGATGATAATTAGTAGGTAGATTGAGTAAGGGGACCATGTCTCTGGGCAAAATACAGAGCTATGTATGAAACTATGTATGGGTCGCAATTTTTGTTTTGGGACAGATGCCGTTTTTTTTTTTAAGGTGAGAGTGGGATGTTGTGGAAGGAGTGTAGATAAGTGTGGGTAGGAACGTTTGGTAGGAGAGGTTGCATTTGCAGACAGACAAGACACACAAGACAGCAGACAGGGGTGGTGTGTGACACATGGGGAGAGACACCTTGGACAGAGAGGGTGGTTGGGAATCGGATGCCCATGAGCACCCTAGATGGTAGTAGTGGGACTGATGTCCTCACCTGATGACAGTCACCACTACTCCTTTATGGTCTCAAAGATGGCTGAGCTGGGGGCTGAGCAGGAGGGGCCAGCTGCCCCTTAAGCAATGCAAGTCTGCCCTCCACCTAGCACAGTCATTCATCCAGCTACAACTAGAGGACACTACACACCATGCCACAGATCTTTTGCCGGGTGACAAGATCCTCACCTTGTCCATGTGCAGGGGCAGGACGTGCCCTGTCCCCTGCAGCGGTTCCACCTGAGGATGGTACAGGACCAGCAGATGAGGAAGGTCCAGGTTGTTGCCTTGGCCAGGTGGGGTGGGAGATGCGGATCCACCAGGATCAGCCTTCCTGAATGTGCTATGGACTGAGAATTAACAAGGTGTATTGGTTAGTCATGAACAAAACATTTAAACATTAGTCGACACAACAAGCATGGGTGTTCCAACTGACCCAGAACAGTGGAATTGTAACATTGGCATGGTAAACAGAACACATGCAGAAATGGAATGGCAGTCAGGATTGCAACAGCATGCCAGTTATATTTATGGCAACAGGCCAACAACAATGGTTATTCAACAAGGTATGTTAGTATGCACACAGTTTCAAATATAATAACCAAAATGGAGCAAAGGTCCCAACAGTAAGTTTTGTTAACAACATACCCATATTACATTTTGTTGCAATTATTGTAGCAGTTGAGTGGTGGGGGAAGAGAAAATAATTCCATTAACAACTACATTTAGTGATACTTCTAAATACACTACTGTTCAATACTCTACAGTTCTGCCCTCACGTAACCTCTACCTGGGTCATGCAGCTACTACAGCACATACACACCTGTACTTATGTGCACCTGGAGTACTATGGGGCAAGGTATGACAACTCTACATACATAAGTATAGGAGACTCATACCTATCATACAAGTAACAATGTGTTCCCTGTCCTGCTGTTCTGTAAGTGTGCTTTTGGCACAATTGTACTGTGATGTTATCTGGGTGCAGCTTTCTTGGCAACAGGGGAAACTATCCATGACAGCGTGACACTTGAGAGGCTTGTATTGGCCAGACTGCATAATGTAGATGGCTAGCCTGCTTCTATTTGTAGGACTGTGGCTTTCAACAGAACATTTGTACATATTTCATACATATACCCATCATACTGCTTCTGCAAATATTTCTTTACCTGTGGGGAAATATCTATTGACAATAGATTATTGTTTCTACCAATATTCAAATTTACAGCTGTAGAACTAGAAAGACATGTTAGTAACAGTCCCTGGCTTCAAACCGTGGTGTGTGCACAGTGCAAAAGGTAACTACAGACATACTCCTTATCAGAGCGAGCTACTGCGGAAATGGTGTTTGCTGTTTGAGTTATTTCTGTCTAGTGCATATTTTTCTATACAGTCTACTTTTTTTTATCAAATGTCTTTTTATTTCTTTTCCATAATAACTACAACAAAAATCAGAACAAAAAACTGTTGATGTTACTGTTTACACAATATGAGCAGATTATTAAAACTAGACATTTGGACAGTTTAATAAAACATACTTCAGTTTAGAATCAAGTCAACACACTCTACTTTTGCAGTCTGCACCTCTTAGTGGCTCACACTTTCCAGTACATTCAGGACTACATACAGCTGAAATGCAAAGGTTGACACAAGGCAATGCTAGCAGGAACACAGTACAAGACATTACTGAAGAAACTATTTACTTTGGCATTTTGTCAGATATTTCAGATCCATATTCTGAACTATGCAGACGAACAGTGCTACATCACTTCCCCTCAGTTACTGCATGCTGCAGCAGCTACACAATTGTACTTTTCAGATACAAGACAAATGAAAGACAACAGTTTGTGGCAGTCAGCTTTGTAGACAGCCTAATACATATCCTACTCTTCCTCTCCTCAATTGTACCTTGTTTGCTACAAAACTCTGTATTACACAGCAGCTGGCACTACTGAGTTCTCACACTGGCAGCCTGACACATGCATTTATTCAGTACAGTTAGAGCACAATTATATATACAGACAGTAATTACCTTTACTATTTCTGATTTATTACAGCAGATATTACAAATATTTCTGTACTGACCAAACTCTCGGCGCAGTCGGGCCAAGTGTTGTGCATGGGCATCAGTGTTTGCAGCCCTCTCATCAGCAGCTGTATGGAGAAAGAACACACATTAAGCACACCTGTACAGTAACATATACAATTTTTAAATAATTATTTACAAATACACAGACTGGATACTTACAAACCTCTAGGACATCTTCCACTTGTGCCTCTTGGATCCACTGGGCCAAAAGCTCACCCCTCCTACGCTTTAGGTCATCATAGTGATGACACACCTACTCACCAGTTCAGGGAATGCCAGTGGCACTGGTGAGATCACATGGCAGATGGTCCCAGGCCTCCACTTTGTACTGGGAACCCTGGTACTGGCCCTGCAGCAGTCTAGCTTCATGATCTTTGATAAGGAGTCCATCCATGACCCTGGACTCCTGGATGCCCCAGCATTGCGCCTGAAAGCGAACACCCTCTCCTACGCCTGACATTGTTGCTGCCCTGATCTGACTCAAAGAGATATGGCTGTATTCCCGCCTGTGTGGTTTAAATAGGGCCATTTTCTTGCACTTTTCTGAGATTGCCCGATTTTCAAATATGCCAAGCTATGCTTAGCTCCACTCAAATCAGCTTAGCAAGGCTTAAACCAGCTAAGCAAAGCTTACAGTTGCTAAGGATTGCTTATATTTTCATGCTTTAGCAATCCTTATCTAGTTTCAGCAGAGCTGTATCAGGCTTAGCTGTCCGCAATCAATTATTTAAAAAAAAAAATAGAAACATTTTTTTATATTTCCATATGGCATTTTCCCAGCCCTATACTACCATATGTGAGGCATATGACTTAGAGATATCATTTCAATTCATAAAAATGAATTTGCAACTGCTTCCACACATAAAATACATTGGTCAGAGCTGGGTTTCAAACCATACATGTCAAACCAGAGCTCTAACCACTACACTACATCAACAACAAGATTTCTCCTTCACAATTCTATTTGACTCTCAAACAGCATTTAAGCTGGGCTGAGTAAAGTGTCACGGCATGCAAACCCACTGAGCTCCGCTTAAACTTTCTTTTTTATTGTAAAAAAAAAAAAATAAAAATAAATATTAAATTATTACATATATTTATCAGCAGGTTGCATGCATTTGGGTCAGGGATCTGGCCATTCCAGGGACAGTCATGTACTGTGCAGACTACTTCTTAGGGATTGTGCGCTTTTTTTTTTCTTATTTCAGTATCCACGAATACTGACATGCTCCGTTTGCATTTCAGTTTCCGCGGACGCTGAAATAATGCATAATATTAGAGCCAGGCTATAATATTATGCTACTTCCTTGTTTGAAAGTGCCATACGGCACTTTCTGAGTGCAGGGGCCAGGTTTTAGTGTCCATGCAGAACTTATACATGGCCCCTGCACTCGTACATAGATCATGTAAGTGTAGGAATACAGCAGTGCACCCTCATTAATATGTAGGGCGTGCTGCTGCTGTATTCGTACATGGAACAGTCCGTACAAGAACAGACTATTCTTGCATGGACTGTTCATGAATCTGGGGGAGTATCTCCTCTACTGAAGTAAATAGTGTTTTTGTTCCATGTTTGTTTTATTTTTTTGATAATTATGTAATGCCTTCTAGGCACATTACCTAGTTTATTGGCAGTTATAAAATTTTCAATTTGTTCAAAGAATTGTCTACAGGTACAACATATACAAAGGAAAAAAATTACAAAATTTAGCTGAAGTAGATCTGATTATCCTAAATTTTAGTTTATGATATTAAACAAGGTGACTTACAGAAAATGAAGAAAAATATGGCAATTTGTTTTCAAACAATACGCTTTTTGTGATACATGCTTACAAGTGGTTGACACTGGGTCTACAAATTAAAAGACTTTTGAAACACCTGACTATTGGACTTAATGCTAGACCACAGGGATATCATTTCATGCTAGTAGTGTAGTTATAAGCAGACAAAAGCTTCCAACTGATATGACTGCCATTTAAGCAAGGCTCTCCAGTAGCATACATTTAATAAGTGCTGCAAAACTGAACTTGTTACCTTCATCACCTAGGGAAGACCTTCAACCTTTAGCTCTAACAATAACATCTTCTAAGAAAGATACCATATATGCGCAAGATGAGAAAAGTAATATAGCTGGGGGTCATTCTTAACAGCATATTACCTTCTGTCATTTACAGTGACCTATTGATTGCATAGTCATTTATAGCTTATTGCTACCAAAGAAGCGAAGAAGTCATTTTCTGCAAGAGCTTAGAAAACCATGCTACTAAGCCAAAATGATTACAGAATTGTGATCTAAGGCTTTATTACCGACAATGAAATGTCTGATGTCAATTCTAACTAAACAAGCAATTCCACTGTACTGCAGTTAAATGTATTGCAAACTTGTGTGGTCATGTGTATAGGTACACACCATGCTATATGTTAGATAACAGCCTGTAATAGCTCATATTACAGTCCCTATTTTGTGATTTGACTTATCTTATTCATACAAGCTGGAACAAAATGCTACTTTAATCCAAGACTTTCATTTCTTTTATTTTTCCAGGGTGTTGGCCTCTATTGTTTGATGATTTGTGTATGCAAAGGGTATCCATGTTGATTTATGTTTAATATATGTATTCTAGCTAATACAAATGCAAGTAAGAAAAAAACAGTACAGAAACTGCATACTTTTTATAAGGGACTATAATTGTGAACTAATGGTCCTGTTGTTATTAGATTGCATCATATGCCTGCTGTTGCCCATTTATTTGTATTTAGTTTGAGGTATTATCTGAATATGTATAGACCTTATTTAGAGGTACTTGCAGTTGAACCCAAGACATAATGGAACTGAATGCAACCATCCCTTTGTAAATGTTATTCTGAAATGCAACTAGTCATACAAACAGAATCAATGAAGACAGGGCAGTAAGGGCAGCTTCAGAGATTGAGACACATAAATTCAACACGTGCAGAAATTCTGGGAGTAATCCAATTCCTGATTCAGAAGCACCTCATGTAGTATGTATGGAAAATAGATGTTACAATACAGTATGTATGGACGTGAGCACAGAGCACTGCTAATGCACTTCCCAGACAGTTTATCAAGGTAGTCTACAGAAAATCTTTTCAAGCAAAATCACTGTGATGTTGTCACAGGAGTGTCAGCTTTTATGTGGAAGCATATCTGGTCAGATTGCAAACAGTGTTACAGTGATAGCATTGTAGAAACTTAAGCCACAATCTCCATGCACAGGCTCTCACGCAGGAACACATAGGCATACACACACACATAAGCACACACAAGCACATGGTTGCACAACTTAGCAAAACATTTTCAACACAAGATACCTGACACAACAGAACCGTGTGCATACCTTGCACATGCACAAATATGTATGTACACACATATGTCTGTCTATTCATACACACACACACACACACACACACACACACACACATACAGACACACACACACACACACACACATATAGTTTAGTTTGGGAGGTAACACTCTAATGCACATATGTTAAAGTGAGTCTTCTCTACAAAATTAATACAAAGTCCGTTTAGTAGTTGCACTACATAATATACATACTTCAAATGGAACCTTTATACAAAGTAAATTTCAGAGGTATTT